>NW_027529682.1:129239-189513 GCF_008692635.1 Crocuta crocuta
AACAGTAAAAAAGCAAAAAAAAAAAAAAAAAAATGAAAGCAGCATATGCTGTAGATGAAAGTTACCCGAGGATGAAGGCAGGTGCACGACCCAGGAAGAACCACGCATCGCGACAGAGAAACATGTGTACTCCAACCAGGAGGTGACCTACTTAGGCCAGGAGCACACATCTGCATACAGACTGTCCCACTGATAATGACGGATAGGGCTTAGACATTTATACTCTCTCACCCACTTCCCTGGGAATCCACTGACATACAGCTGTGGCGACAATGACATGCCCTTTAGACTGTTCATTTTTGGCTTTCTGTGGAGCTCGCTGGCCTGCGAGCAAACTCAGGCTGTGGCTGAGCACACTCAGAGCCTGGACTTGACTATCTGAGCTAAGTGGCCCAATGGCTTTTGGGCTAGCGGGAACAGGAATATCACAGAAAGTTGGAGGAGACAGAACGACATGACTTCAGTTTGGGGAAGATTTCCAAAAGAGCTCCGCCCCCCAGGCAATGCTATGCCATAGAAGCCCAAACTTCAAAAATCACCTGCCATGTGTTTGAACCAAGCAGCAGGGCCACTGGGAGTATCTAGAAGCCAACCTCTCCTGTGGCTGGAAAAGATCTCCAAATACAGCACTCCTCTGGCCCATATGTTAGCTCCAAATCGATACTGAGATATCCAATCTGACTGGCCACCTGGCCTTACAGGACAGAGTGGGCACACTGAAAACCCTGGCTTGACCACCTGATCACCATTAGGTTCCTCATTAAATCTAACTGACCTTTTTTTAAGTTTATTCATCTATTTTGAGAGAGAGAATGCACAAGCTCACCACGAGTGGAGAAGGGGCAGGGAGAGAGAGAGACAGAGTGAGAGGGAGAGAGAGAATCCCAATCAGGCTCCATGCTGTCAGTGTGGAGCCGGGAGCAGGTTCAAACTCACGAACCATGAGATAGTGACCTGAGCCAAAATTAAGAGTCTGAACCTACCAGGTGCCCTCCCTCGAGCTATAGTTCAGCTAACACGAAAAGAGTTATTACCATGCACCAAGCATTGTCATTAGCCCTTCACATATGTCATTTCACTTGACCACAGACTGTTTTCATGATTCCCATTGCACACACTAGGAGTCGAGGCACATAGAGGACAGGCAAGTTGTCCAGAGTATGTGGTTACGAAGGGGGAGAAGACAGCATGAACCCAGGTGGTCTGACCCGGAGCTGGTTGGAGTCACTGCTCCACGTTGCCTCAGGGTGTCCGACAGGTCAGCCCAGCAGAGCACACTCACTTGCAGATGAGACGTTCACCTGTTTTGGGGTCCCTGCCAGCCTTTCATGCCCACAAGGGGGTCTTTTTGCCCAGGGGTGTGGTAATAAAGTTTCAGTTTTTCTTTTAAAAAATTTTTTTAGCGTTTATTTTTGAAAGAGAGAGAGAGAGAGAGAGAGAGAACATGAGTAGGGGAGGGGCAGGGAGAGGGAGGCACAGAATCTGAAGCAGGCTCCAGGCTCTGAGCTGTCAGCACAGAGCCCAACGCAGGGCTCGAACTCACGAACCAGAAGATCATGACCTGAGCCGAAGTTGGACACTTAACTGACTGAGCCACCCAGGTGCCCCTACAGTTCCAGTTTTTCAAGGTGAAAGGGTTCTGGAACTTGGTGGCAGAACAGTGCAAATGCACTTAATGCTATTGAACGGAGAAGTACTTAAGATGGTCGGTTTTATGGTCCTTACCATTACTAACTGGTTTTAAATGAATGCGCCAATCAAGCAGCTTTTCGTTTAGGACATTCTACTATCAGTCCGAGGACCAGCTTACCCGAGGCCCCAAGCCCCCTTCAGGTAGGTGTAACCAGGCACCATGCATCCAGTTACCTGAAGCCTGGAAGTGTTCCTATTCCTAATGGGCTTTCCCCATTGCTCCCTTACCCTGGCTTCCCTCACATCCACTGGGAACTCAAGACATTTTCCAGAGGTGTGTAGTGCATGGCATCGGGCCATAATCTCCAAATCAAACCTCTGGCAGATGGAGGGAACTACTCCTCCCTTCTCCTCAGAACAAAGCTGCAGCTGTAGGGAGCTGGGGTGGGGTGGGGTGGGGAGGGTTAGGGAGGAGTAAATCCAGCCCCGACCTCTGAACTCTGCCAGTTCTACAACTGGCTTGGGTGCAGGGACTCCTTAACTCAGCCTTGCAAATCAATGTCTTGATTTCGCCCAGGCTGCCCGTCTGGATGGTGGGCCAGCCTCTGCCTCCTAGACTTGGTCTGAAGCAGAGATACAGTAGGAAGATGTTGCCACCGCAGAACCTTCTGACTCAAGTGACCATGACCCTGTGCCTCTGCCCCTCCCCCCACATGCCCTTACAGCAATCTTCTCCAAAAGTGAGGCATGGCTCACCTATTTTAATTTTTAAAAGCCAAAGAACTTTGGCTCAAGGATTATCAAGGTGCGGGGCCCTCGGGTGGTAGGGCCAAGTGAGGAATCACAGGCCCAGGGGGGACGGTCACACGGGCCCGCAGGAGCTGGAGACACACTCACGGCTGGGATTTCCTCCGATCCACGCCCGAAGCAGGGCTCTGCACCGGCAGGTGCATCTGTAAACCTCTCCAGGTACCACTGCAAAGGCTGGCTGTCCTGCTCCAGCAGGAGGCTCCAGACGACCCCGGACTCCGTCAGAGATTCCATTGCTCCCCCGCGGCTCCACCTCACAGCTCCTTGAGCTCTGATCCCCTCAGGATGAAAACAGTCCGTCTGATCTGGGCTGGACGCAGATGGGCTACCTCTGGCTTCTTGGCAGAGAGCCTATGTAGCCCTGGCTGGCCTCCTCTCTCCTCCTAGAGCTCTGTTCCCGGCACAGAACCTCACGAGTGGGAGGGTGTGGTCAGCATGGTTCTTGGGACAGCCTGGCCAGCCAGTCTCCCACAGCCAGGTTTTGCTTTGTCCCCCTTTGGCTCCTACGGTGTGGCCGGTCGTTGGGCTGGGGGTGACCCCGAGGGGATGTGGTGAAGCCCCTCTTCTGGTCACCGCAAACAGCCACTTCAAGAGGCTGGCTGGGGCCAGATGATGCAGACGACACAGCAGGTGCACAGGGCCGGCTGAGGGCTCTGAGCAGCAGGTGGACAGGATGACCCCGCAGCCAGGTCCACAGAGCCACCCGCTGGTTACTCACACGCAGCTCCTAGTCAGTCAGGAACTCCCGGGAGAGCATGGACTCCCAGCTTCCCAGCGCCGTCTGGCTGGTCCCATGCACTCTCTTCCCTGGGCGGGCACTGGTCCCTATGACTCACGGCCCTCTCCCAGGCAGAGCGGCCACCACTGGCTGTGGCAACAAGGCCTGCTCTCACCCCTACCCCTACACACACCCCTTTCCTCCCAGACCGTGCTCTGCTTAGCCGCCCAGCAAACAACATCTTTGTTAGGCTCGCNTAACAGCGGGGACTTCTGGAGCACACTCTCCCCTCACTGACCCACCCGTCCAGCAACCACCCTGTGTGCAGCGGCAGCAGGAGATTGGAAAGTTTGAAGATGTGCTGGTGGGGAGAAGTTGGGCAGATCGCCAGGAGAAGCTGAGGTCACTGGCTCCGGGGTCCCTGCCCTGCCTCTAGCACTAGCAGAAGGGGGACTCAAGGTCATGAGGACTTCCAGGCAGCTCCTCAGACCTTGAGGGCCAAGTAGCAATGCCAAGAACAGAGAATTTGACCCTGAGGTCAAAAGGAGACAGCCGAAGTAGGGGAGCTGAGGCCTATGGGGCCAGGAAGGGGTCTAGACAGAAGCTGGGGCAGTGAAGAGACAGCCCTGGGACTGGGAAGATGTGGGCCCCCAGAAAGTCAGAACTTTGAAATGAATGGGGCACCTGCCTTTCCCCCCACAGCTATGCCCACTGTGCCTGCCGCGAGGGTCCCAAGTCTGCACATGATGAAGGGAGCCTCTGGCCTAGGAGTCTCTGGGGTTTGAGTCAGTGGCACTCAAACACGAGTGTACTTTAAAAGGTCCTCACGAATGCATTAAAAATGGAGGTGCATGACTCCCAAGTCAAGTGAGGTGAAGTGAAGATTCTGACTCTGAGGTCTTGCGGTTAAAAGGCGTTAGAGAAAGTAGAGCTTGGCTCCTTCCCCAAACTCCTCTCTCTCTCTCTCCGTGTCCACACACTGGATACACCCCCCGGCCGCCACCTGTCACAGGTGCAGGCTGGTAGCTCTATCAGACGGCCATCCTCCCCAGAAGGGGTCCAAACCTCAGACCCCAGGCCGCTCTCCTGGGCCATACCAGACCCCAAGATGTACGCAGTACTTAGACCTGCGAAAGCTGAATCCTGACAGTAATTGCCCAGAGACACTTGTGTATTGCTGTGGGCCAAACAACGGGATGACCTCAGTCAGATGAGGCAAGAGCAGGGGATACCCAGAGAGATAACTCTCAGGAGACACGTCTCAGTGCTCAGCCTTTGTCTCCTACACCACCCACACTGGGCTGGGCAGGGGAGGGCAGGGCAGCAGGCAGCTTTGGGCCTGAGAAGAGGGAAATGACCCTGGGCTAAACATTAACTCTATGGCAAACACTGGGAGCTGGGACCAAGTGGTACCCCCTCCCTGGGTATGGCACGGGGAGGGAAAGGGTGGAGGAGCTCAGGAAAAAAACAGATGGATTTTCAAGGAGCCCTGGCCTCGCCTGGAAGAATTCAATTAAGACCCTCAAAGGAAATCCTGGCCCTTCAACCAAGTCCAGGTAGGAAGGAACCAGATGTAGGAGACGGGCAGGCAATGAACAGAGAGGAGAGAGAAGGGAGCAGATAGCATCATGCAGAAAAGCAAGGAGGGTGAGACTGGGAGGGGGTCTCATCAGGAGAGATGGGACCATTCTAGAGAAGGTGAAGGACAGGGGTCGAGGGGCGGAAAGACTTCAAAACCAGGAGTAAATAGCAGCATGCAACGGGTAGAGCTAAAGGAAGGAAAGACGGCCCCTCGTGGAAAGAACAGGCTGCCGAGGCTGTCAACAGCAGGTCCCCTCTCAGACCTCCCATTTTCCACTGTCCCCCTAATGTCCCCATTTCATGCCCACAAAGCTTTGTTCTCCTGCTCTCAGTCTTGTGCCTGCCAGACCTGCTTGGCCGGTCATTCTAGAGGATTGGGGCCATCGCTTCCCTCCCCACCATAAAGCCAGCACCCTCCCCAACCAGGGGCATGGGGCAACCTGGGCACTGCGTCTCTCCCAGCCACCAGGGCCTAGGCTCCTGACCCCTGACCTCAGACAAGCTCCTTCCCTGAGCTGCCTTGATGACTGACCCCCAGGAAGGAGGTGAAGCAGAAGAGGACAGTACCTGTGCTCACAGGAGGCACTGGATGGAACAGCCGTGTCTGCTTCATCCAAGATGCAAGCCCACCGCACCCTGCAGGGGCCACCTTTCGGGGGGCAGACTACACCCTTCACACCCCAAACTCTGCACTTGGCTCCCTCCAGAAACTAAAGCCCTGTTTCTGCTCGTCCCTCTACTTCTGGTCTACCAGGGGCTGTGCTGCCAAGTGGGGGGGCCTTGGTGAATAAAGCTGCTGGTCAAGTAAGTAGAGGGGGAAGGGCTGAGGGGAAGGGGCGTAGACATAATCAAGCTGGGGAGGCCCTTAGGGCAGTTGTAGATTGCACTCCTTCTAACCCCACTCTTGACCTTCATATCATAGCCCTGCCTAGAGACCAGAAGCTCTCATGCCACAGCCCCTCCATGTGTCCCAGGGCCTGGCCACCTCTCACCATGGGTCCCCCCTCTTTAGGCCACGGTGGTCTGCCACCATGGTGACAGCTCCTCCCTGGCTAGATAGTAAAATGCGGAAGGGAGGCAGGTAAAGGAGGGGGCCGGGGAGTGGGTGGGGAGGTACACACCTAAGCTACTCCAACAACCCGAGCTGTTCTCTCAGTGGTCAGCAGCTCTGAGATGACCCCCAGTCCTGAATCTGACCTGGACATTGGTGACTGTCCCCAGAGCTGGGATTACAGAGCCTCTGCCCATCCAGTCAGTGATGGCACCTCAGCCACCACAAGTCGATCGAGGTGGCTCTGAGGCAACACCCAGGCGGTGGCTTCCTGATTGAAGCAGGGCAATGGTGACTCGGGGAACAGTCACGCTCAAGTCCGTGCTACAGATAATAAGCACACGGGTACCACCAGAGCGGGCAGAGAAGGGGGTGATGTCTGCTGTGTGGAACGGGCAGCCTCATGCTTCCTGCACAGACACCGGAAGTAGGCCAGGCATCCGCCTCGGCCTCGGGAGGAGGGCAGAGTTCCCAGCCAGAAGCCAGCCTTGCTAGGGCTCTGCCCACCACGCCACCTGCTGATCTCCCTCATGATGTAACAACAACCGGAGACAGAGTGGGAAGGTAAACTACACGCAGCTCCTGCCGTCTCTGGCTGGGGCCGACTGGAGGTCCCTCGTCACCTCTCAGTGTCCTAGCCTTTGCTCCGCTCTGGCTCTTCCCCCCAGCGTCCACCTAGCATTTCTCTGTCCCTGCTCTGCATCATCCCATCCCCTGGCCCGTCCCTGCCTCGCATCAGGCCTCTGGAGAGGAAGCTGTGGAGGAAGGCAGACAAGGAACCATATCTGCCCGGCAATGCTGAATGAGGGAGCCAGGGTAAGGGGGGCCGCAAGAAAACACTGCTGAGTGGACCCCCAGTGTCTGGAAGAAGCCCCAGGGAGAGAGCACGCGTCGTAGACAGGGGCTGTCCGGAGGTGCGCTAAATGCTGCTCAGCAAAGAGCCCCCTGTGCACTTGGCCTCTGTAAGTTAATGGTTTGTGCCAAATGGAGAGTCGATAATGTTTCTGGAATTCACTGGGGGGTGAGGGGTGGAGGCTGGAGGAGACACTGACCATCTGTGCATCCCAGAAAGGCCTGGGAGACGAGGTTAAGTGGAGGCCTGTTTTCGGGGGAAACACGCAGTCAGCGAGGGTCTCCGGCTGCAGGGCATCGATCAGAAAGTGGGGCTCAGGCAGCCCAGCTCCTCTACCATCTCCCACTATCTGTTGTTGCTGGGACGCCTGGGTTCTGGGCCTCAGGCAGTGCCTGGCCCTTCCAGCTGGTCTGCAAGAGGCAGCGTCCATTTCCCCCTTCCCTCAGCCGCCAGCACAATGTGCAGGGCTGGGGCAGATGCTGAGGGGGGAGCGTGGGGAACCCACTGGCAGCAGAGAGGCAGGAAGAGCCAGCCAGAGAAGGGGAATCAGAGAAAGGAGGAAGGAGGAGCTGGATGGAAGAGCCGGAGAAGAAAGGGTAGGGAAGGACGTAAGGCAAAGGGAAGTGGACCAGAAAAGCTCGACTGAAAGAGAGTGAGAGCAAGAAGAGGCAAGACAACCAAGATGGGGACCTGCATGTCCAGATTTGGAAGTTTCAATGGTCTATGTCTGCAGCCACCTGCTTCCTTTCGGGGACACTGCTTTTGCAATATGGCTCAGAGGGGCGGAAGTTTCGTTAGCCCCCACACAGCTCCCAAGAAAGTGGCCCCCACCCTCCTCCCTCACAGAAGCAGCGTCTCTCTCCTCCAGGAGGTGAGCTCTAAGAAGTGTGGGGGTGAAGACCACAGTGGGTCACAGGGAAGGGCTGGGGGGTGGGAGGCTGTAGTCTGGGTTTTCCCTGACACAGGCCGCCTTGGCCCACAACTGGCCTCAGTCAGTGAGGCCCTCCAACCTCTGCCTCGTCCGTGCCAGGCTAGGTGGGCACAGCTCCCCATGGAGCGGCAAGTGCCTGACCTGGGGGAATCACTGAGCCCCATGGGAGAATATCTGCACATACACACAAGTGAACCTGACCCAAGTCCTTACATTAAACCCATGCCTCCCCACTCCCACCCCCACCCCTGTGTCTGCAACCTCTGTCCCTCACAGCCACCTTCTCCCACACTTGCTGCATGCCCCTGAAGCCTGCCGGGGCCCGGCCCTGTGCTGGGGGCCGTGGGGAAGGTGGTACCTGCATGATCAGTCGGACTCGAGTGTGGGGAACAGCAGGCTTGGAGCAGGAAAGACAGATGACCTAAGGGAAGGCCCTCCACTGTGCAGTCCCAGAGGGCAGAGTACAATTCTGTGGCAGGCAGGGGCCAGCTGAGAGACTTCAACCAGCTGCTCTCTGGGGGAAAAGTTCAAAATGCCATAGCCCAGTCTATGCGATGGGGGTTGGGGTCTTGGAAGGGACTGCTTACTCCACAATCCAGTTTCTGGGTATGCAGCAGCTGGCTGGGCCACCACTGGGGATGACATCAGGCTACACCTTCACCACAGACCCAGGAGTGGTGGGCGTCTTCTAGAAGGAAGACGCCCCTTGGGGCAGAAGTCAAATTCTCCTTCATGGGACAGCCTCTCTACTAACAGGGGAAAGTTTTCTGGCTGCTTCACCCCCAAACTGTCTTGGCTGAGGGATGGAAACTTTGGCCCTAAGTTCCGACTCTGGGTCTGTCCCAGTCCCCAAATTCTGTCTGGTCTCTGGATGCCTCCCCCGGCTGGTCCCCTCCACTGGGGCTGGAGGAGCCTTGTCCAGGAGTCGAGGAGTCCTCCCTGAATCAAATCCTCCCTCACCAGCAATCCTGTCCTGCTGCACTGGAAAATCAACGTATCTGGTGTTTGAGGGAGGGGGCTGGTCAGGGGCGCCTGGACTTGCTCAAGCCCACGGGGTGGCTAAACCTCATGACACTTCTGTTTCCCAAACCGCCTCCATTCCCCTGCCCCCCACCCACTTCCTGTATACCCAGACGAGAAGAGAAAACAGGGATACTTACGTTATACCAACTCTGGCTTTTCTGAAAGGACAAAATAAGAGAAAGTACAATTAGTCGGGGACGACATGGTGGGAATGGCCAGGATCCTCCTGGCTCCAGAGGGCAGGTTACACAGACAGCAGAGGGTGGGCGGGGAGGAGGAATCCAAATGCAGCTGAATGCTTCCCATGGGGCTGCTCAGGAAGGGGCCTCTTTTCTCAAGACAGCTCCAGAAAGGAGGCCCGGGGAGCAGTCCATGCTGGAAACCTCGCCGAGGTCGGGGCGGCAGGCAGCGGCAGCACCAGCCAGAGCTCAGCTGGAAGGGAGTCGGAGCCCCATCATGAGGTTTTCTGATGGGGGTGAGGGATGCGCTGCAGGCATCCGAGACCCGGTCCCCAGATGGGCCCTGACCAGAAGCAAAGTGCAGGTAGAGACCAACCCAGCCTTCTGCTCCGAGTGAGCCCCTCTGGAGAAGGTGAGATGGGACCCTTTGGGGGAAGGAAGAAAGGGGCTGCCTGGAATCTTCCTCCAACTATGTTCTCAGTGAGCAGAGGCGTGAATTTCTGCTTCTGCTCCACGGCTGGCTGAGCACCCAGGTGACAAAGGGGTCCTGGGGGGTCCACCCTGGGAGGCGAGTTGAAGCCCATGACTGCCAGCAGTCTCTCCCAACTCTGTGCTGCTGTCCCTCCGTTCCCAGCAAAGTCAAGACCCCGTCCCGGCTCCAGACTTCGGGAGCTCTCCGTTCCCTGTCCCGGGCCAAGGATGCTTGTTTTCATGGCAACGGAAAGTTGTTCAGAGCAACAGGGATGGCTAAAACTGTGCTCTGTCTACCACCAGTCTCTGATCCCGCGTGAAAGCCATACAGGCAGGAACGCGCACGCGCGCACGCACACCTGTCTGGGCCCCATACTCGTGAGGTGCTGATCCAAAAGTTTAGATTGGGGATGGGCTATTTCAGGCTATAAAAAGCTTCCCAAGGGTGTAACTCGGCCAAGAATCTCTGCATCGGGGAAACTGCCTGCAGGTCAACAATGACACGCACAGGTGTGGATCCCGGGTACAACTGGCAAATTCACCCTCCCACCTTGTCAAAGGGGCCCCAGCTTATAAATAAGGGGAGGAAAGGACAGTTGCTGTCTCAGGATGTCCCCTAGGAGCAGGTCTGGCTGGGAGGAGGGCGTGTGTAACACAATGTGGTCATGCGACCCCTTCCCCCCTACACCAGCTCCCCCCGGTTCCACCAGAACTCTCTAGATGCTCTCTGTAGTCATTTCCCAACAAAGGCTGTCACTCTGGTCCATCTGGAAGCCACATACTCGAACAACAGCCTTACCTTCTCCTCTACTCCAGAGGTCTTAGCAGGTAAAGGGGCCAAATCCGAATATTTAAAACCAACTATTTCACTGTTGAGGGAGCTGCTGCCCCGTGGGCATCCTGGACCTGGATCTGACTGTCTGGTGAAAGCCACCCATTTCTGGAGCAGAGTGGATGGGGCAAAGAGGCCGTGTCTGACTCTATCTGTACCTTGCTAGGTCTTCATTCCTGGGTCCTGCCCCTAAGATCACAGGGCATGAGGCTGGGCAGATGTTCATTGAATCACACCTCCCAAATATGGAGAGGAACCCTCTAGAAGCTACCAGCCTCGCCTGCCCCATACATTCTGGCATTTCATCAAACCAAAGCCAGGCCCTCAGACACCTGCTTCCCAGCTGAGAGAACTCTGTCACCTGCCCCCTAGCTCCTCACCCCACTGTCCTGGCCTTCGGGTTAGACCCTGGGAGGAAACGGGACAGCAGGAGTGAATTCGGGCTGGGTGCAGGGGCCCCAAGATCCTTTATGGTTACTCTTACAAGGTGCTCCCACTCCCGCCTAAGGTATTCCTGTATTCCCCGTGCTGCCACACAGATAGGCGTCCCTTGGGAATATGTTCGGAGTGACAAAGAGCCTCCACCAGGGAGCCTCTGTCCCATTTCTGTGTGACACCTCTGTGTGTAATACTTGCTGTTTTGTAAAGGGAGGAGGGGATAAGAATTTGTGTTCCCAAGTACTGAAATGTGCGAAATGTACAAGCGAGAGCAAGAACTTCGGTCTTGTCCCTCAGTGTGACACTCTACCCTAATCAGCCATCTCCAGGCAGCTTCTGGTCTGTCATCACTGAGGGTACCACTGGGGGAAATGCCTCCCACCCCACCCCACCCCTTGCCAAATCCTCAGTAGTTCCTGGAGTACCCACAGTGGGCATCAGTCCCTGAACTCTGACCAGCCTCCTGGAGGCAAATCTCATCCTCTGGCTTCACTCTCCCAGGGCTGAGTCCCCAGCTCACGGGGACAGGGAAACCAGAGGGGCTACAGACCCAGGAGGGGAGGAGGGAGCGAGAGCAGAGGCGTCCAGGGGCACGAGTTAGGGTGTCTGCCCTAGCGGCTTCCCTAAAATGCCCCTCCGTTGCAGACAGGGCCAGAGGCATGGAAAAAACAGAACGGGGAAGGGGGTGGGGGGGTTGGTGAAGGCTTTTCTCTCAGGTTATGAATGGATTTGGCTAAAAGGGAGGGAGGAGTCCAGAAACGTACTGAGAGCTGCCCAGGAAGGGGAACTGGGCAGAGGACATTTCCACTGCCTCCTAGAAGGGGTCTGAAGAACAAGCACTAAAGGAATATGAGGCCCCTGGAAAGAGACCCACCTTCCCTAGAAACATCTCCCCAGTGCAAAGCTCCTGGGGTCAGGAAGATGGGCCCTGGGGGATCAGAATAGGGGAAGAGAGGAGCTCTATTCAGAGGAGGTATTTAAGAAATGAAAGAGACTTCTTACTTTGATCAGGTTAAGTCTGTCATACTGGAAAGAAAAAAAAACCACAAAAATTAGGGTTGAAAAAACAAGAAAAAGGCCAAGGGGAAAGTTGCGGTGAAGCCACAGAGCTGGGTGACACAGCACACCCAGAGTAGGAGGACTTGCCTGCTGGGGACATGGCAGCGGCTGTCCTAGAGCAGGAGCTGGTGGCAGCGGGTAGCGGCCGCCGGCTCCCCCTAGTGGCCGCAATCCCGCACTACAGAGCAGAAGCTGGGTGGCCACGAACTCAAGGGGTCTGGGGAAGAGGAAGGAAGCCTTGACACCTAGCTCACCGCTCTGGGTGGGGCTGCACCCAGGAAGGGTCAGCCTCAGCAGCACAGTTACACGTTCACAGGAGAGGGGCCTTACTGATCACCTAGTCTGACCCCTCCGTATTAATACGAGGAATGAAGGCCCTGAGAAGGCAAGGCAGACCCTGCCTATGCCTGGCTCCAGGGAGAAATGGAAGTACTCTCCAGCTGGCCTGGAAAACATATGAGGTCATCTCCTCTAGGAGACGGGGTGAAGTGGCCTGGTGGCGAGAACAGTAACAGTAGCTCTGGTGACCAGATCTCTTAGCCGCAGA
Source organism: Crocuta crocuta (assembly GCF_008692635.1). NCBI lineage: Eukaryota > Metazoa > Chordata > Mammalia > Carnivora > Hyaenidae > Crocuta > Crocuta crocuta. The sequence goes on from NW_027529682.1 coordinate 141,365, forward strand.
TACATCTGGTTGACCTGAGACCATGTTCCACTGGGCGAGGGGGTATCCTAACCAAGGAACACACGCTCCACCTCTCTTCACCTCACCTCTGCAGCTCTCCCTCGCTTTCTGCTCCAGGCCCCTGACCTATGTAGAACCTAATTCCTGTAGTCTGTGGGCCCCTGCACACCTTTGTTTCGCTGTGTGCAAAACCGACCTCAGCTGCCATCGCTTCCCACTGAGGTGGCAAGGCACCCCTTCACCCACAAGTCAGTCCTGTCCCAATGGCATTTAGAGAATGGTGGTGTCAGTGGTGACAGCCCGGCAAGAGTATGGGGTTGAGGGGAGGAATCCATCCAAACCAGGGAACTGCAGGACGATGTGTCTGCTCCTCAGAGGGGAAGAAAATCTAGACCTCCCTTTCCCAGCACCTCCCTCTTCAGCTCCTCATGAAAGAGGGACCAAGGCTAACTGAATTCAGCTCTTGGTCCCTTCACAGTGCCTCATTTTGCCTTGCAGAGTTTCAGCCCGGCTCAGTGGACCAGCTTCCTGAAAACACATCCCCCTCACTCCACTCATACATGAGTCCTCCAGCCTCTGACGTGGAACATCCCCAACTACGCACGGGCCCCTACAAGTCGAGTCTGGTTTATGGACAACGTAGGCACGCTTCTTATCTCCCTTCCTAGACCATAGGCTGCCTACAGTTTCCCAAAGAAGACCTAACCTTTGTTTCCCAAAGAAGACCTACCATTGAGATTTTTAAAAACCCTCATTACTGAGTACTCACCTCAACCCAGCACCTGACTAAAGCAGCTCTGGGTGAGTGAGGGTGGTGACTGAGGAGCAGCAATAACGTGCTCACCGAGTGTCTTGCTAGGCACAGGGGTAAAAGGAGAAGACGCTGGTAGCTTCAGCTCAGACGGGACCAGAGAGACGGAATGACCTGATGCCCGTATCTTGCAACATGTGTCCTCTCACCAGCCAGAGCTGTGAGGGGCTGGGATGGGGTGCTGGCCCCACAGAGAACTCCTCACTCCCCCCAGGTAGAGTGCCTCTTTCCCTACCCATAGCAAGCATTCCCCATGTCAAGTCTTCGGAGCCAAGATGTGCTTCGAGCCTCAAGGTCACAGACTCTGGGATTAGCCCTGTAGTCTCTCGTTCTTCCCTCAGGAAAGAGAACAGCTGTTCGCCCTCCTCCTCCCCAAAACACTCACAGAGGCTCAAGACTATTATTAAGTCATCCCTCTGCTTTTTCTTCTCCAGGCAGCATCCCACCTCCTTTTCCCCTGTGGGGGTTATTTCCTGAGCCCTGACGTCCTAAAATACCTACTGCTCATGCTGGACTCCCTCCGCATTCTCTCAGGGCCTTGGAAATCCTGGGGGCGGGACAGACCCCGGCACTGCCCCCTGACCTCGTCGCATTGTTACAGGGCCTGGCAGGGGCTACTATCGATGTCCACCGATCTCCAGATGCTGGTACCATGCCCTTCTGGAAGAACAGCTCCAAGCTGATCATACTTCAGGATCCTAAGAATACCACGCGCCCCCGGGATGGGCAGTGGGTGGAAGTGGTGAGGGACGCCCAGGCGGACCAGCTGTCAGTGGGCAGGCAGAGGGGAGGAGGGTGCTGGGTAAGAGCTTCCGAGGTCACTTTACTGCGCCGGGGAACTCAACCATGGGTATGTGTGACCCTCAATCATCTTGCCCGGGGAATGTGGACTCACCCACTAGTGCAGGTGCAACGCAGCTGGATGGGGCCTCCCTTCCCCCAGTGCAATGAAACTAAGCCCCAGCAGGACTCTGCTTCTAGATGGCTCCATGTAAGGAGGGAACAGATTCCCAGCCCAAAGCGGTGTCTGAGGAGCAGGCAGAGACAGGGGAGGATGGGGGACGGGTCTGTTCTCCGACTTCAGGGGCAACAGGAATGGTCTCTCTGTCACTTCAAGCCAGCCTGCCAGGGGGCAGTGGGGCCGGCCCTTCTGGGAAAGGGACCAAGCAAGACATGGGCCAGAGTGGGCGGGGGCGGAGGGTGGAGTGCGGAGCGCTACAGACAATTCAACACCGAAGGGGAGACCAAAGACAGAGACAAAAGATGGCTTACTTTTGAGAGGCGCTTGTGAGACTAAGACCATGCATGCAAAGGAGGTATTTGGGAAATGGTGGGGAAGAAGAGGAAGAACAAGAAAATCAAAAGACAAATCAGGTGGGAAGCCAGCTCCCGTGCCTCCCCGGGGCCCCCTCCCCTCCCCGGGGCCTAGGAGTCCAGCCATAAAGAGAAGCTTTCTGAAGGAGCATCTAGGCAAAGACATCTCCTGCTTCCCACAGGACTGAGGAGGGGACAAGAAAATCTCTGGGAACCTGTAAGTAGTCTGGGCCCCCCCTGGGGCTTATTTTATGTCTATCCTTAGGCAAAGGCTCAGGCCCTCGACAGGCGGCACTGACACCTGAGGGGGGGTGGGGGGGTGGAGAGGCCGTCACTGTCCTCCTGGCCAAACGAGTACCAAGTGGGTTATCACCAAAGGTGAGGCAGAGTGATAGCTAGGGTGGAGGGTAAAAACCCCACTCTTCCCTGAGGACTCTCTTCCTGGCACTATAATCGTCCCAGACAAGGAATTTGAAAAAAGGAAGCACGACTAAACAGATGACCCTCCTGGTCCCCAGAGCACCCTTTCTCCAAATCTCAAGGCACATGAGGCTCCCTACCCCAAAGAGAGTGAGCAGTCACTGGGGAACCATTTAAGTAGTGTCTGGGGCCACTCTGAGTATGGGGCTGAGGAGATCACATTTAACTAGGGTCTCCCCTGCTAATCCCCACCTCGCCTCACTGACACAAGGGCCTTGGAGGAAGGGGCTGTCTCCCCGACTGGCCCCACAACGCTGGCTTCCCCGCAGCCAGCTGACGAGGAAGCACAGGGTCCCTGCAGCGCCCGACTCACCTTGGAATTTTTGCCGCCACTTCGGCCGGACTGCGAGGAGCAGCTGCGCTGGACGCCCTGCTCCGGCGTGGACGGGGACTTGTCTGAGGAGTGATCTGAGCCCTTTTCCACCATGGTGTCTCCGTCCGGGCTCTGCGGGGTTGGCGAGCGAGACCGTTTCCGGAGGATGGGGGAGCAGGCCGGCGTGCTGCGGTTTGAGTTACTGGCAGTGCTGCAGGGGCAGATGGAGAGAGGGAGCAGGGTGGAGAGGGAGGGGAGGAGGAGGAAAGACAGGCAGTCAGTGATTGAAGGCCAAAGATGGGTCCCAAGGAGCCAGCTCAGGGAGCCAGGGTTAGGGGCTGGGGAGAAACAGGGAGAAAAGGGCCTGGCTATGAACTCACTGCACCGTAATACTGCTGTGGGCCAGGAGGGGGCGGTGGTGTCAGTGTGAAATGGCTTAGAAGGGGTAAGTAGGGCAATTAGACATTTAGATATTCATCCATCCATGCGACCATCTGTCCATCCATCCAAATATTGTTCAAGCCCCTATTACATGCCAAGAACTGTCTAGGGAAAACAGAATTTAAGAGCTGAAGGACTCGTTAGAGATCATCTAATACCATGAACTCCTTTTAAACACACAGCATAACTAGTTTTGATGTTTTGTTTTGCAGGTATGTGCCCATAAAAATAGTTTAGAATAATCCTACTTTCAAAGCAGTCATGTGCACATTATTTCACTAGGGTCTTAAAACATTCCTCTACCAAGGCACTAATGACAAGTGCTATAATCCCAATTTTTAAAAAATTTTTTTAAATGTTTTATTTATTTCTAGGGGAGAGAGAGAGAGAGACAGTGTGAGCAGGGGAGGGTCAGAGAGAGAGGGAGTCACAGACTGAAACAGGCTCCAGGTTCTGAGCTGGCAGTCAGCACAGAGCCCGACGCGGGGCTCAAACCCATGAACCGCGAGATCATGACCTGAGCAAAAGTCGGGCGCTTAACCGACTAAGCCATCCAGGCGCCCCTATAATTCCTATTTTTAAGGTCTTCTGACTTGCAGTTCATGCACACCATAGTCCCTGTAAGCCATGCTGCCCCCTGCTTCCCCTCCCCAAGGCAAAGATGAACACGGCAGAAGTTCTCACATTCCATAGTCCCCTCCACCCAAATTCGTTTCGGTATCATATATGTCCCCCAGTACCAAATCCACTTATGCCAAGGCTTACAGGCTATATAATTACTTAGTACTGGACGCTCAGCTTGTGCCCTAATGGAACGGGATAGGAGATGAAGAAAGAGGGGAGGGGGAAATTCAGTTAAGTTCCAGCAAGTGTTCGCTTTGCACTGGGAGAATGGAAGCAGGACAAACACGGAAAAGGACAAGGTTAAGTGGGAAAGAGGGGAAATGGGAAGGGAAGCAAAGCATGGGTGAAACTGGGAAGGCAAAGATGAACAAGGGTAGGTGGGTGAGAAGCTGAGGGTCCCTCTCACCCACTCAGGGGTCAGAGAGAGCAGGGCCCGGCTTCAGGAACAGCCCAGATCTGATGCTGTGAGGGCCCCTCCATCACAGCCCTCCCTAAGTGAGTGGCAGGCAGGGTAGGGAACACTGATATTTGCATGAAGAGCCAGCTGTGACCTCAGATGTCCCATCGGACCCATTTGCAATGAAAACCATGCCCCTCTCAGCAGAACCGTGCACCTGGGGATCCTCAGCAGAGAAGGAAGGAAGCCCAAAGCTCACACCAGCAAGTGGGGAAGGAGGAGAGCAAGGAGCAAATGCAATGCTCTATCTTTTAAAAGAAACTGACGGAGAGAAGAAGAAAGAAAGGAGACCAGACAGAGAAAGGAAAGACAAAGGTAACCCAAGGATGTATGTATGGAGACACGGAAGACCCAATGTTTTGCTTCCTCCTAAAACAGAATGCAGATTTAGGCGTTGTTTACAAAACTCATAATGACTCTTGATTTCGGATCAGGTCATGATCCCAGGGTCACGGGCTGAAGCCCCACATCAAGCTGCGGGCTGAGTGTGAAGCCTGCTTCAGATTCTCTCTTTTTTCCCTCTGCCCCTCTCGTTCTCTCTCTAAAATAAATTTTAAAAAGCAGCATTTCTTCAAATTCTCACCCCCACCNCATTTGGAAAAGCACAGCCTTGGAATAGTGGCGAGGGGGATCCCTGGGATATGGCCTCTGGGGGAAGCCTCTGGAAACTCCTGAAGGGCAAGCTTGGGAGCTCATCTTTCTAGGGTAGCTGCCTCTCACTCGGGCCAATTTCAAACCACAGCCAAGTACTCCAAGGACTGAACTGTCTTCTAGGATTACTTTACTGGAAGAAAGGTCAGGAACTCTACCCTAACCTCCACTACTTTGCTCATAGACGTACCAGAGTATGGATGATGCCTAGCACGTGTCCATCTTGGTCACAACACACTTGCAGCTCGGCTCCTGTCTTTCCCTTCAATCAGGGACATCCTGACACAGGGTGACTCCAGGTGCGAGAATGGAAAGGAGATCCCTTTATCCTTCTCCAAACTCTCAATCCCCACTGGAAACAGGCTGTTGAGGAGGGCTTCAGTGAGGGTTGGGTAAGAAATTCTAACCTGGAGGAAAGTCACGCCAATGACCCAAAACCACATGAATCTCCCACACACCGATCAAACTGTCCATGAGATCCCCTCACCACGAGTGGCCCCATATCCGCTGACCTGAGTGATATATGCCACCCAAGGATACCTAAATTCCTGCTTTCTACACATCAGGCGGGGCGCCTGGGTGGCTCAGTCGGTTGAGCTGACTTTGGCTCAGGTCATGATCTCAAGGTTCGTGGGTTCGAGCCCCATGTCGGGCTGTGTGCTGATAGCTCAGAGCCTGGGGCTTGCTTTGGATTGTGTCTCCCTTGCTCTCTGCCCCTTCCCCGCTTACACTCTGTCTCTAAATAAATAAACATTAAAAAAAAACAACAACCCCACACATCAGGCAATCAGCTTATTGATCATTTCAGGATCATGAGCCCTCCCAAACTGGCACCTCCAACCCCTTAAAAATAGCTAAAAGTTGGGGTGCCTGGGTAGCTGAGTCGGGTACACATCCGACTCTTGATTTCAGGTCAGGTCATGATTTCACGCTTCGTGAGTTCATCACTCCATGATGACAGTGTAGAGCCTGCTTGTGATTCTCTCTTTTTCCCTCTCCCTCTCTCTGCTCCTCCCCGACTTGTGCTCTCTCTCTCTCTTAAAATAAGTAAACAAAAAAATAGCTGAATGTTATGAGGCACTAGTTTATTTCGTTTCCCAGCCAACCTATGAAAGTGTTGATGGAGATTATTATTCGTCCTCTTTTTCAGGTGATAAAACTCAAGTTACTGACAGATTCGGTAATTTGCCCAAAGTCACACAGACAGGTAAGCGGCGAGGGAGGATTTGAAACATGCCTATCTGATGATACAGCTTGTTCTGGAAACCAAGCAATCGGTAATATTTGCCGGCTGAATAGACAGAAGGATGGGTGGGGTGGCTGGGTGGATGAAAAGAAAGAAGGAATCAACTTCCTGCCTCCAGTTTTCGATCCATTCTCTATTTTGCTGTCGCAGTAAACTTTCTAAAAGGTGATTTTGCCAATTTGACCGTCTTCTCCCTTGCTTAAAGCCCCCTATGGTTTCCAACCTTAGAATGAAATCTGAACCCCAAACTATGGCCAAGAAGTTCCTCAATGATCTTTTTACTCCAAGCTACCTCGGACAGCTCCATATTTGCTACCCCTCCCAGCGGACCCTGCCTTGGCCATCCAGGACTCCTTACAGATCCTTGTGCCACGTTCTTGCTCTTCCGTATCTTTTCAGTCTCTCTCATTATGAAAATACCATTTCTCTCTCCAATCACCCTCCCAACATTTACCCTTCTAAGCCCAACTACCCCATACCACCCCATCCCCATGCTCCATTCCTGTAATCCTTCACTATACAGGAAGACAGCTGGGCTTCTAACTCACCAAAATCACTACATTTGCTACATACCTAACTCTCTTGAAAGGTACCCCATTATCCTATAGATTTGAATGTCCTGCTGAGCAAATAAAACCCAATTCCTCTGCATCTGAGAGCCCTACACTATTGTGTCTTTCAAGCGATCTCTACAATGGGCCATTAATCTGATCCTGCTACTGTTATTAGTAATAGATTGCATTATATTTCAAAACCTTGGGGACTTAAAGCTGAAAAGGACCTTAGATTTATATTACATAAAGGGAAGGAGGACTGGTATTGGAGGAGCTACTCGACCATGATTTCCTTCCAGAACTTTGAATATATCCAGCTTATAATTTCACATATAAGAAATCTAAGAAATAGGGAGGTTAAGTGCCTGCCAAAGTGATATGCTTTCATACCTGGATCTTCTGCTCCACAAACACACAATGGGCATCTGGCATTCAAGTCCATAATGGTGAATAAGAAAGGATCCCTGTGCTTGGGACATTATGATCGGAAGAGCCAGACACGTGTTCTGCTCCTTCCAACATAAGCAAAGGGTGGCAAGACAGGGAAGAGTCCAGAAATCTTATCTAGACTGCTTCCTTGAGAATACGGCACTGGAGACATGAGCTGGGTCCTAAATAATGTGTCACAGTTAGCCAGGTGAAGGCACAGTAATAGGAGGGAAGAGAATGTGCTGGGGCAAAACAAAACAAAAACCCAGAATAAACAAAGGTGCGAAGGCCTAAAACAGCACAGGACACAGAGCAGCGCAAGAAACTACGTGTCCCTGAGACATGTGTAAGCTGATGTACACGGGATTCCTGACACTGTCAACTTTCCCCAGGAACGGATCCACTGAGACCCCCACTAGCTACTTTAAAAAAATTTTTTTTAATGTTCTTATTTATTTTTTAGAGAGAGACAGAGTAAATGGGAGAGAAGCAGAGAGAGAGAGGGAGACACAGAATCTGAAGCAGGCTCCAGGCTCCGAGTTGTGGGCACAGAGCCTGACGTGGGGCTTGAACTCACAAGCTGTGAGATCATGACCAGAGCTGAAGTAGGACGCTCAACTGACTGAGCCACCCAGCCCGCCCCCCGCCGCCAGCTACTTTTAACCCACTCACTGCATGAGGGCCCCGAGGTCATTCAGTCATTTCCCATCTCTCTTCTTTTTAAGATCTCCACAAGACTTTTTCACTCCCCTCCTGGTCACTTTGCTAACAAACAGTGCTTCCTTAGGTCTAACACAAAAACTCAGGCTACGTTTTTATCCTACTTCCTACGCTTGGTTGAAGTCCTTAGAAAGAGGACAAAGCCTCTTTGGGCTCTCTATAGCATTTCCCACCCTCGCCAGGGACACGGGAGCCCTCTAACTATGCTTTCTTTTCCCATCCTTATGCTTGGTATGGTCCTGCGAGCCCCAAGCACACTTTGTCAGCAAGCCAGCTCCCTGATCAGCCATCCATTCGTTCTTCAGAGCCCCAAGTAGGGCAGAATAGTTAGCTGGTGTTCCTCATTCTGGTTCACTTGTTTGCCTCCCGTGTAATCATTTCTGCCACAGGGATTACAAGATATGTGTTTGTCGCTCTGCACCCAAGCCTCTACCTGCTGGGATTGCAAGGGCCCCTTTTCTACACGCTCGCATGTTCTGCTGGCTTGGCTCATTCCCAGATTCCCACTCGCCCTCCACATACCTGGACACTTCATGTTTCATATCATCCTTTCCCCCATGCCCAGCCCCGCCATGACCCGTCTGATCAAATGGTTAGCCCATAATAGTTTTAGTGCCAGGACACTGGTAATTTTTTGTCTCCCTGATATATTCCAGGGCATCCCCAAACTAATAGGAAGAACATTTAATTAGAAATTCAGAAAGCCAGTTTCAAATGAAACATTTGTTTGTGGAGGGCCTGCCTGGGCCATAAGTCAAGATTCATTGCTGACCTGTAGAAGTGCGTCAGCAGACTTGGGCTTGAGTCCCAGCTCTGCCACTTGCTGTGTGACACTGGTCTCCGGGTCTATTCAGACAAATGAGCGATATTAATATGTATGTCCTAGAACTGTAATGTCAAATGAAATGATGTGAGTGCAATATTTAGTGCAGTGCCAGATACATAATAAGTGCTCAATAAATACTACAGAGCTGCCATTACTGTTCAGAAAACTTTTGTTCTGGGGCGCCTGGGTGGTTCCGTTGGTTAAGCATCTGACTCTTGATAGCGGCTCAGGTCGTGATCTCTCAGTTGTGACATTGAGCCCTCTGTCAGGGTCTGTGCTGAGCTTGGAGCCTGCTTGGGATTCTCTCTCTCCCTCTGTCTCTCTGCCCCTTCCCCACTTGTGCTCGCTCTCAAAATAAACAAACATTAAAAAAAAAAAAAAGGCGGCTTTTGTTCCTCTCTGTAAAATGTGGAATAATACCCTTGCCCTCCTTTCTTCAGAGGAATATATGGACATGCTTCACATGCTCCCAAGCAGGACTTCCTGCTGTGGGGACCTGGGGACCACATCCACATCCTGGCATACTTTCTAGAAGTGCAGAATCCCAGTCCCACCCCACACAACAGCTGTCCATTTCCAGAAGATGGTGTTAGGAATCTGCATCCTAAACAAAGCACCATAGCAGATTTTGCACTCTAAAAAATGAGAGGATCCCCAATGACCTCATTAAAGGATAAGTGACACGTCTGTCCCAGATGACAGAAACTTGCTTACTACTCTTTGAGAGAATTGACCATTCAGAGTCTACCATGTCACCAACTCGCTGGAACAGAAAATTGGTTGTCTGTCACAGAAACTGGCAATGGAGAAGAATCGGAGTCGGCGCGGAGATGTAGTTCTCACAGCGAGGCCATGACCTCAGCACCCGATGGGATAATGTCGCCTTCGTTTGGTGTGGGGAGCCTGACAATTATCATTAGAGTCCATGCCTACAACCATATGACAACCATCTCATCCCTCCCTGCCTTTAGTAGCATCTAGTTAAAACAGCTTCTGATCTCTAGCGGTGCCTAATTCTTCTAATTCCTAACAGACAGCTATTCTGTCATCCAATTGTGCGCCTCCCATCTCCATGCCAATTGCTAGGTTTTGTCAGTAACCCTCCTCAGTTTCTTCTATTAGCACTGCAAATATCCATGTGAATTAGCCAGCTCCACACTGATTCTTCCTGAAGCACAAAGCCTACAGGTATCTTTGCGTAGCATTTGCATGAAATTTACACGTTGCCTGCAAAAGCCCCTGTGAAGTCTGTCCACCTGAACTGGTTGCCAATTCAGTGCAAAGCTGTTTTTTTCCCCATTTCCTCTCTGTACTCTAGCTTGTCACTAGAGTCAGCCTGACAACGTCTCTGTACCCTCATAAAACCACAGCACGGTAGGTGGGAAGGGCAGGACCCAACAGGAACTTTATAGATGGGGAACTATGGCTGGAATCACAAATCCCAGTGGAGCCCCCAATTCCCCTTGGATCTTCCTCCTTTAGAGAGCAACACAACAAGTCACTGAGAAAAAAATCTTTCCAGGCTCCAGGCCTGCTTCACTCCTTGTTATGAGGTCCTGGAGCTCCCAATCTTGGCCCCCTTTGCCCATGAAGATAAAAGCAGTCTTGAGGCCCCAAGAGACGATAGGTGCAGAGAAAGATTTGGAAGCTCTTGTCCTGTCCAGTCCTCTCTCTGATGGATGGGAAGCATAAGGCCCAGAGAGATGACGTGACTGTCCACCAGCGGGATAACAGGAAGCTGGACATCTTGACGCTCAAGCGCAGGGGGCTGGACAGTGCAAGTCTCAGTGTCCCTCCGGATCCCTCCGCTTTTTAGGATACTGGATGGATGGGGCGCCTGGGTGGCTCAGTCGGTTAAGCATCCGACTTTGGCTCAGGTCATGATCTCACGGTTCGTGGGTTCAAGCCCCATGTCAGGCTCTGTGCTGATAGCTAGCTCAGAGCCTGGAGCCTGTTTCAGATTCTGTATCTCTCTCTGACCCTCCCCTGCTCACGCTGTCTGTCTGTCTGTCTCTCTCTCCCTCCCTCTCAGAAATAAATAAAACATTAAAAATTTTTTTAAAAAAAAGGATACTGGATGGAGAGGAAGTATCGGCTTCTCTTAAGAGTCTTAAGAGGAGCTCCTTGTGACCATGTATGGAGCCCACCCTCTGTGGACCTATTACTTGGAATCTAAACCTGGTGACAACTCTGCCATTCGGTGCAGTTTCTTCTTTAAGGAGGAAAGCCAACTGTGACTTTTGTGTCAAACTGTGATTACCTGGTTGAAGACAAAGGCCAGGCAGCGTCTAGATGCTTTTTTGCTGTTGCTGTTTTTGTCTTTTGTGGGGTTTTTTTGGTTGTTGTTGTTTTTAATGGCGTAGAGTTTCTCTTCCCAACTTATGCCACAGTGGAGCTTTAGCCTGGCATGTTTCGACTGGATGTAGCAGCATGCTGCATTTCAGCAAGGGGCAGGAAAGGAGAGGGGTCCCAGGACACTGCCTTTTGCTCTGTCACAGTTCACACAATGCCAGCAGCAGAGCCTGACACTGAATGGGCCTCCCTCAACTGCTGCAAGAGTAAGATTTTTGACAGAGATGAACATCTCGTTCCCTCTCCTGTGGGTAACTTGCTGAAATTCCCTGAGGGTTTTCCAGGTTGGGCCTTTAGGTAAAGTATACAGGGTATTCAGGGACAGGGTTCTATTTGAAATTCAGAAGAATTCTATTTGAAACCCAGAAGGTAGAGCCACAGACTGTTGCCACATCAGACCACAGGGAGAGAAAACTGACAAACGGAAGACTGACAATTCTCCAGACTCACCAACTGGCCACCGGTCATCCATACACTGTCCCAGGCCCTGCCCTCTCTCTCATGAGTCCACATCTCTGTAGACATCGTATAGATAATTCAGGTCACTTCCTATAGCCAACAAGCTTCACTTACCCAATTTTCCTTTCCTATTTTGCTCAAGTAACTATAGATTGTTTACATAAAAATTTTTTTGGTTAATTTTACAAAGGAAGTGAAAGATAGCAGAACCCATCCGAAACATGTGCAAAACATTTAATACCTCATTAGAAATCTATTTAAGCCCGGAGGGAAGTACTTGTTGTGGGGAGGAAGTCCTAGAGGGGACCTTGGTTGTTGATGAATTTATTAACTGGCCAGTTAATGTAAGGGCAAGGTCCATGGAAAGTCTTTGGCCAAGCAGAGAAAAGCAGACCTTCAATTACCCTTCGATTGGTGATCTCAGTCCAGGGAGGTGATCGGTGGAGGGAGAGCCAGAGACTGGGCAAAAGCTGTTTGCCTTTCCTACTTCTAACTGAAGAGAAGAGATCCCTGATCACAATGGCTGGAGCCTCCATCCATCGTACTCCCCCGCTCCCTGGCTCTCCGCAGCTTCTGTTCAGCCCAGAGTTTGGAATTCAATCCAGGAACAGGCATGACAAACACTATTTTTCATTTCCATGGAGACCAAGGCCTGCAATAGAACCAGGACTCCATGCCTGAAATGCCAAAACAGCCTGACCCACTTTTCCCCCTTCCTACAAAAACAAAATAAATTTGTTTGGGTCCTGCCAGGGCTCAGGGAGAAGCCAGAGCTCCTGTTATCTCTATGGACATTCTGAAGAGCAATGAATGATAATGACCTTTGAAAACTCTACCGATGCTTAACAAACTGTCAGAAGTCAGACACAAATGGCTTTCCCCAAAAGGCTCTTCGGCCAAATCCATCCTGTGTCCCTGTCCTAATCTTCTGGAGGGAGAGGGTCCTATCCCCTAAGAGATGTACTTAATGGCTGGCAATACGACTCCCAGAATCTGAAATTTGCGAACTGTGTTCCTCAACAACCTCTTATACCACCGTCTCACTCACTCTCCTCTGGCCTCCGTGGACCTTTCTGTTTCTCGAACACACTAAGTCCACCCGCTGCTCCGGTGTACTGCTCTTCTGCCTGGAACTCTTTTGAGTTTTGATTTCTGGTTCCTTTTCAACCTTCAAAGTTCAAAGGTCACCTCCCTAGAGCAGCTGGTCTTGAAGGACCACTGCGTCTAAAGTGACTTCCCTGTCCCGCAGGCAATCACGATCATGGCCTGCCTTTCCCCCTTGATGGCTTTTAGCAGGAGCTGTAATTGTCTTTGTCGTTGTTTTGCTGAGTTTTCTATCAATAGAGCGAACACTCCGTGGGGGACAGGGCCTTGTCTACTTGTGTGGGTCGCCAGCGCCTCTAACACAATGACTGGCATAAACTTGGGACCGCAGATTCACTGCATGAATAAAGGAATGAGCTCTTTTTAAAGCCATTCAATCCACTGTTCGGCCACTCTTAGACAGTTCTTTCTTAAGCCTGCCCTAAATCTGCCTTCTTGTAACACAAGCCCACTGGTTCTTATTCTGACTTCTGGATCCATGCAAACTGAAATGTGTGACATCACTTCCAAGTTCTTTGCTGGCCTGGCCACTTTCTCTACACATCAGCATATATATCTGAGTTTAAATTCTGAGCTGCTTTGTGCTCTTGAGAAAAATGATTTTATCTTTCTGTGAGTCTGTCTCTTGTCTGTTGAAGGAGCACAACTTTCCTTACTGGGGGGGAGGTGAAGAATCTTAAAAAGCAAACCAGCAAACAAAGCTCATTCGACAGTCCCTCCCCCTAAAATAAAGGTCTTCCTATAATTGCTCACCGAGTTAAAAAAAAAAAAAAAGTGTTAGAGAAGCAGGAAGTGAATTCCCAGTTAAGAAACTGCATCTTTTTTCTAAATTCTATTCCTTTCTTCATGGCACAGAGGGTGAGAATATCAGTTGTTGCTATGCACGCCTTCAGCTAGTTCCTCCTTCCACAGGGCTGGGAAGATAAGGGCTTAGAATGGAGCAGAAGATGCTGAAATTACTCACAGGAACTTACTGGTGTCATACCCTTTGCTTTTCCTGAGATTGTTCACTGTGGGACAAACATCTACACTGCGAGACAGTCCTGCTAGGCTTGCAGGCAGTGCTGGCTGAACTGATCGGTAAGAACAGTCTGTTGTTTGGAAAGGGCCTTAGGGGTCAGGTAATCTAACATGTCACCAATGCAAGGGTTCTCTCTGCAAGGCGCTGACAGCCACCATGCAGCCTCTGCTTCGGATCTCTGACGAGACAGCTCTCACTAGGCGGACACATACATGCTTGGACAGCTCTAAAGGGATTTTTAGCCCCATGATCCTTATTTCTCTGTTATTCTTGGTGATCATTATCCACTGGGCTCTCTTTGAACTTCCTAGTCTTCGGAAATTAAGCCAACCTTGCTGATCTGATGTCAATGAACAAGAATTTACTGAACACCTACTATGCACCTCCAACCTGGAAGAAACCTAGGCATGCCGAGGGCCCCACAGGGCAGAGACTTGTGTCATGGTTCTATGCAGATACACAGAGATTAAACGCACAATATTAGACACAATTATGGGTACGCAGTAGGAACTTAATACTTTTAAATTTGACTATCAATCTCAGCCAAAGCTAAGTATAATCCCACCCAAAGTATTTCAGAAGCGTCAACACTCAGAAGAATGGGGCCTTGTAAAAGCAGAAAGGTACTACTAGGTTATCCCAGGAAGCCCCTTCCTTGAAAGAGATTTCCAATCCATTGGGAGGCCAGAAACCACTGGAACAAGGCAGGGAGGGGTTCAACTGAACAGAACTTCCAGCTTCTAACTTTGCCCACAAGGGTCCCTCCCCCATCCTCAGCCTGAGAAATGTTGCTAATAAAACCGAAAGGAACTTGTGCATGATCCATCCATCCATCCATCCATCCACCCCTCCATCATCCGTCAGTCCAATAGCTGAGAAGCCCACACTCCATCCCAGGCAATGCTCTAGGCATTAGGGATACAGGCTCCACCTCTAAGGAACTCACAATTGGGTGGGAGAGACAGACATGGAATGAACTAACACCATGAGCTACTTGGACTCAATCAAAACAGCTCCCTTCATTACTGGCCAGTCCTGACTCAGCCCCTTCCGTGAGTACAATCTGGGAGCGAACCAGTCCTGAGATTCAGCTTTCATGATGCAAGAAGAATGAGTGTGGATGCCACCCAGTCCCCGCAAAGATGTGACAGGAGGATGACAAAACACATCTCAAGGCTACACTGGGAACTACTGAGAGAAGCAAGTTTCTCTGACACAGAGGGACTCCGATCAAAATTAGGTGAGGGATTTGGAAACGAGATCCAGGCAGTCTGGGGTCCTTGTTAATTCAGACTCAGCAGCCTTCCCTCTCGTTGGGGCTATGCCACGGCAGGCACCAGACGCTGCTGCCATGCTGTCAGAAGAAAGTTCTTCGCCAAGCAGTCTCGTAGATGAAGGGGCGTGCCGGGTGTAGGTGAATGACAGTTAAGTAACAGCACTCAGTGCACCCTTCTCTCCTGTCACTCTTCCCTAAGCTCGTGGTTAAGGCCAAGTGTGGCGAATCCTTTCCAGACTCCTGTGGATTCAAATCCAGTTCTGATTTACTTTTCTGCTGGAGATCAAACAGAAATCTGCTGAAGAACAATCGTTATGTTAAAATCACAGAAAATCTTAGAACAAAGACGACTGTAAGGGGTCAGCCAATATGTCTGGGTGCAGGAGGACAGAAACACCCAAATCTCCCAAGAGGCTTGACCCTACTTGAGCATATATCTGAGGTACAAAATGCCAGGGCTCCCCTTTGTTATCCTTCTCATTGCCCTCTGCCATCATCAGGAAGTTCCTTATGATGAAAACAAAAAGTCTGGTAAAATGCATTTACTACCACTGTGTCTTATGCCAGCTTTCCGGAACTCGAGGTCAGTTCATTAGCTAGAACCCTTCTTCGGATCCCATGCTCCTTTCTTTGGGTGGAATGATTCCAATTCCTCAAACCTATTTTCAGAAGTGAAAAATCATTTCTCCTCCAATACATCTACCAAATCTCTGTTTAGATGATACCTCAATGACAGAAGTCATTAATTGATCATGCAGTTCATTTCACCTTTGGACAACTCTTTTTATTTTAAACCCAAACTGCTTCCTGCGGCTTCCTACCAAAAGTTCCGTTTCCACTCCTCTGGCAGATATAAAATAATCTAATCCCTTTTACACGTGCAATTTGCACACGGCTGGCATGCTCGCTCAGCCTTTTCTCCCCCAGACCTGCCGGTCCCTCTAGTATCCCTCGTACAGCATGGCTATGGACCCCAGAGCCACTGGGCTCTTTCTCCTCTGAATAAATCCCAGTTCATCCCAATCCCCCTTACACTCTGAAGCCCAGGAATGTAATCCCACAGAGAAGTGCTCTGATCAGCTCAGAATAGAGCACAGCCACCACCCTGTGTGCTCTGGAAACCAGAATGCAAACATGTATTTTTGGATTCGTGTTCTGAATCAGGAGAAACCAGAATTAGTCACTGTTCTTTTACGAGTCTCTGGCTTCTGCACATAGGCTAAGGAGAGCACACACATGTATACCATACGTATGCACAGCCCCACAGGGAACGCCCCACCCCCATTCCTTCTCCTAACCAGACAAACCTGAGTTCAGTGAGATGATGAAGAAGCCATCCACTTCCTGCCCCAACTCAGGCTATGTCCCAATTCTGAATGTTTATATGAATTATCTCCAGGCCAGATGCATAACCACAGCCCTTAGAGATTCTCTTATCTGGAGATGTCAAATCCTTAGAAAAATGTTTTCCCTCCTCCTAGTCCACAAGCATTTGTTCCTTGGACCCTTACAGCCTGACTCACAGATAAGCTGAGGTTTCCCTAACTGGCCAAGAGCAATACTGTGAGGTTCTGGGGTCGTTAGGAAATCTGACAGTTTGTCCATAACCAAGAACAGACGGGTGCATGTGTACCAACATATGTATAGTGAAGGCTGCCTGCTCCCTTTATACCTTTCTAAGAGGTGTCAGGTGATCATTGGGACTTTCCATTCAGGACTGTCTAATTCAGGGTCAGCAGACCATGACCTACAGACCCAATGCAGCCTGCCATCTGTTTCTGTATGATCCATGGAACGGTTTTTTTACATCTTTAAACGGTATGGGGGAAAGAGAAGAGCACCTTGTAACATGTGAAAATTGTATGAAATGGAAATTTCAGAGTCCGCAAGTTTTATTGGGAACTCAGCCGCCTGTGTTCGTTCACAGGTCGTCTGTGTCTGTGGCTGCTTCTGCTGTGCAAAGCAGAGTTGAGTCGTTTCAGCAGACAACAGCGTGGGCCCACAAAGCCGAAAGTATTTACTGTCTGGCCCTTTACAGAATACAGCTGGCCAACCTTTGGTCTAACAACTTATGCCCCCTGCAAAGGTGTTTTCCGAGAGCCTGCTTCTCTTCTGTCATGTTCCGTCAGCCCTCGGGGCCCCAACCCGCCTGTGTTTGAGGACTTCACAAGCTGAGGGAAGGGGATGCAGGCTTGCTCCCACCTGCAGAGGAAAAACGCAGGGCCAGAAAGAGAGGAGGCTTTTCCTAGGTAGTATATAAAAGTTCCTCTCCTTCATTCTCTCCCTGTGCGGTACCACTTTCCATGGTCTTGATGGTGATACTCTTCTGGCATGCACAGCTCCCCCAAAACATCCTTTTTTCCTTCCCTTCTTCCAAGGCCAGCCTTTTCCACCCCGGTCCTAAACTTCTTAACCTGTGGAGTGCCACTCAAGGACGTCTGGGCAGAGAGGTAGGGTGGGAAACAGAAGAGCAAGGGGGTGGGTCCACAGGATCACAGCTGGCTTAGCAAGGAGAAGAGGCAAAGTCAAGGTTCCCTTTCTCCAGCCCTGGCTAAGAGCTTGGCTGAGTCCCCAGGGAAACAGAGAGCTTCAAGTCCTCCTCCCCCCCCTTTGCCTAAATCAAGCAAATAACTAACAATGCAAGGAGGTGCGGGGGAGTAAGGACCAGCCACTGGGTATCTATTTTCTGAAAACACATGGCAAATCTCTGAGCCAAATGCCTGCTAAGCCAAAGAATAAACAAATCCCTTTATTTCCCTGAGACAGGAGCTATCAACTTCACCTCCAGTCCTTTCCTTCCTTTCCTTCCGCTAGCCTGATCCATAGGTCCCACGGTCCTCTCCCTGTGGGGGGGAGGCAGCATCTGTCGGCATCTGAGAGGGGGGTCTGCCTCCTCCCCCTTGCTAACCACTTCTCTGGTCAGCTCACCCCCAGCAGGAGCACCCCAGTTGGTAGATGGAGAGCACATGGCCTTTCTACCCCTCCCTCCCCCAGAGGCTCCGGCCAGCTCTCCTTGTTGCATCACTAATTCAACCCTATGCCCTCCTTTATCCCAGCTAGAGGACCCTGAATAAGTCTTGCTGGACCAAGGGGACCCCATCTGCCCAACTTCTACCCCTCCCTCCACCTGACCAGGTCTGCTCAGGCTGTGGTACTATGAAGCAGGAGAGGAAGGAGGAAAAAGAAAAAGCTGGGGGTGGGNTCTACCCGGGGAGGGAGTGGGGGCGGGGCGCTCATGAGCTCGGGTAGCTGCCTTTCTCTGCTGTTTCGCACGGCTCTGGAGTTGTAAGCATGGCCCCCCTTTATTTTCTCCCCCCTCCCACGGCGTTACTCGGTGTGGTCGGCGTAGTCGCGCGGCTACAGAAGTCCCTCTCTCCCTCGCCCCTGCTCCCTTTCTCTGTCTCCCTGACTCCCTCACAGACAGCTGTTCTCTGGCCCCAGCACGCACGCGCATAGCGCGCGCGCGCGCACAAACACACTCAGACACACACACACTCAGACACGCACCCCTCTTGCGCGCCGGCACACGCGCGCGCACGCACCATGCCGCCTGCCGCTTTACATAATGCAACTCTGGTGCAGTCGGCTTGCTAGCTCTCAATTATTCATGCCAGGTTGGAGGACAGAGCCTCGCCTGGGGGCGGAGGAGGGGGGGGCGCGCGAAGCATCACTTCCCCTCCGACCCCTAATCTGACTAAACACAAGATGATGCTCCCAGGAGATCCTGTGCCCTCTGCTGCCACCGATTATTTCCCAGGTGGTGCCTATTAGGTCAACCTGTATCAAGGAGGTGACGCTAAATCAAAACACAGGCGCCTGGCTCAAAATAGAGCCTTGCCTCTTTCAAAGGATGACAGCCTCTCTCATGGCCTGAGCCTGGGGAATAGAGTCAAGAGGAGGAAGGCAGCGTTGGAGGCCAGAGTCTGTGCAAGAAAATGGCTGAGGGCCTCTTCAGGGTAGCCTCTCCCAGCCTCCCAAAGCAGCGGGCTGATCCGCACAGACCAGGAAAATAACACTTTCAGGCACTTGCAATCCTGACAAAGGAGGCTCATCCGAGTTTTTGAACTCATAAGCTGCGCCTCTTGAAAAGGTTTTCCTGTCCTATTCACTGAAACACAGTGAATTCAGTGGTACTGCAATAGCCCCCAGACAAGTGTTCTTTCACACAAGAGGCAGGCAGTCAACAAGGATAGTAAAATGAATATTTTGACAGTCATCTAGAACCCGCAAGGCACTTCCCGCACAGTCATTTGATTTCTATCACAGTCATCTGCATAGGCCTCCTGATGACCGCACCTAACGTAAGGATGCTGAGCCTGAGAAGGTGGATCGTCCTATCGACAGAAAGGCTGAGCTGGGAATCCAGATCACTGGACTAGAGACCCCATGACAATGAACTGCTGAACACCCCAAGCATGACCTTGAGCCTCTGGAACATCACTGTCACCTTTTGAAGGAGTGGCAAGGGAAGCTCAAACAGGAGCCCAAACAAACAAGTAACAAAAAGAATGGTGATGGTTAGCTCAGTGTTTCTCAAAGTCCAACACCCCGAGGATCTTGCTCCACCACAGATTCTAACGCAGTGGGTCTAAAGGGAAGGCGCCAGAGTTGGTCTAACAGACCCTCAGGTGACACCCATGTTGCCGTTCCACAGGCCACACCTGAGTAGCAAAGGGTTGATGTATGCATTCCCGCTCTCTGGATGGTCCTAAAGGACAGAGTTCTATCTGTCAGCTGCAGCTGCACAGGGTAACATGCTGAAGGTGAAAAATATTGATGTCACCTGTGTCCTGCTCACCAGACACATGCTGGGAGCTAATACATCTTGGGCATCTGTATGTTGGCAAAAAGTCTCACTTTTGCCTATAGGCTCAGCCTGAAAGGTCTTTCCAGTCTATTGGCAGAAGAGCAGCTTCATCGTATCAAGAAGCACACAGGTAGGGCGCCTGAGTGGCTCAGTTAAGCATCTGACTTTGGCTCAGGTCATGATCTCACGGTTTGTGGGTTCAAGTCCCACATCAGGCTCTGTGCTGACAGATCAGAGCCTGGAGCCTACTTCGGATTCCGTGTCTCCCTCTTTCTCTGTCGTGCCCCAGCTTGTATTCTCTCTCTCTCTCTCTCAAGTGAATAAACATTAAACAACAACAACAACAACAGCAACCATAGGTTTGGATGTCTGGCCTTCACTTCAGTTACCTAGACAAAGTTCATCACCAAAGAAAGGTGTACAGGCAGTGCCCTGAGACACAAGCTTTGCCCCAATTCTACCCACTCCTACTTGTCTGGCTCAAGTCCTGCCCCTTCTGAAACATTTTTCTTGCTCTGGACCTCCCAGCTCCCTCCCCTCTTCTGGTACTCCCTAGAAAGAGCTAGTGCTTTGGAGTTGAATCTGCACGCAAAACAAAACTTTGCTGCTTTCTGGCTCTCCGACCCTTGTGTAAATCCATCTAACCCCCATTTCAGATTCAGCCTATTCATCTGAAAAGGCCAACAGTATCTCTCTCCTCTCTTACACTGTTGGAAAAATGATGGGCTAAAACAAAGGCATGGAACAGAACCCAAGAAAAGCTGGTATCTCCCCCACCCCTGGCCTTATAAACTACAGTACATGATTTGGAACTTAATTGGAGATTCTTTTGTTCGCTCCATTGGTTTTCTCTCCCTAAGAAGGTTGTAGGGCTGCTTCTTTCATGTCCTTCCAACATGTAGGAGTTCTGGGTACAGCACAGGTATGCGGAAGGTATCTTTGTACTGACTGTCCTGTCCTCTGTTAAGACAGTAAGCAAAGGGGTTGGTGGAGTCAACCAGGCAGCACCCTCATCTCAGCCTCCTCACTTGCTTCCTGTGTGAGTTTGGACACGTCATACTAACTTACCAGAGGCTTTCCTACTTCCACTATAAAATGCACACATTCATCTTTCCTCTGAAAACACCTCCACATCATCCTATCGTGTTAGTATCTTCAACGGTTAAAAAAAAAGTTTTTTAAATTTTATATTGCAGAGAGAAAGAGACAGAGAGTGAGTAGGGGAGGGGCAGAGAAAGAGAAGAAGACACAGAATCCAGAGCAGGCCCCAGTCTCCAAGATGTCAGCACAGAGCCTGATGTGGGGCTCGAACTCACAAACCGCAAGATCAGGACCTGAGTTGAAGTCGGATGCTTAACCGACTGAGCCACCCAGGCGCCCCTTCAACAGTTTAGATTAATAGCAGTGGATTAAAAGGGCAGGCTAAGAGGTCGGACAAAGCTGACTTCACATACTGGTTCTCTCAATTCCTAATTTTGTGACCTTTGACATGTTAGGTTCACTAAGCTTCAGACTTAATCGTTAGTCAAAAAAATAACAAAATCTTCCTGGACCGTGTGAGGATTAAGTGAGGTAAATACATGTAACAAGCTTTTCACTGTATCTGACAGGGTACCAGTCCCATAAATGAAAACATCATGATTGTCAGTATTGGTCAAAAACAATAGCTATTAAAAACAATGAAAAATAACTTCTAGTGGTGAGACAGGTATTCCCAAGCCTTCAACTGAGTCTGGACCTAAGAGAAACCTCAGTTCCTTAAGCTGTGTGTTATACCCTCTGCCATCATCAAAATGTTCTTTGTCTGCTGCTCGCCAACTGGACCTCGATAATTAACAGGAAAGTTACAGAGTAAGCAAATCAGAGAATCTAGGCTGTATCTACTGTGTTATAAAATGTAAACCTTTTCTCCATGATCAGAAGCTCCTTGCTTGAGCTACATAAAACCAAAATTAACCTGATAATAAATAGAAATAGAGTACAGTCTGTGTGCAATGCAACTTGCTAAGTCTCTGATGTGAATGATCTCAGCTAATCCTGCCAACAATGTTATGAAACAGGTACTTCTCACCCCCATTTTTTCCGATGGGTTAATAACTAAGAGGCGGAGGGTTCGCTAACTTTCCTATAGCATAGGATGCATGAACAGTAGAACACGTATCTGAAACCCTGCCTTACCTGAGTCCCACTCAACCACTGCAGCATGCATGAAAAGTGCTTACTGACACGTCGTCAGGGGCGCTTTCTTGGGCTAAGAGTGCTTACTAGATTCACGCTGCTCCCTCATCCTCCCTAAAAGTCACAGCGCAAACTCTGCAGCAAGACCTGTCATCTGAAGGAGCACACAGGCTTTCGGCAGATCCAACTGACACCCCCCAGACTCAGTCTCTGCCTTTTAAGAGCTGAGCTGCTTGGCACTGAAATTCCCAAACTGCTTTTCTGTAAATGAATTTAGGAAACGGGAGGTTAAATGAATTTAGGAAACGGGAGGTAAAAGTGGGTATCATTTTCTGAATTAAATCTTTCCCTTAGAGATATGGAAAGCTGACATTAGTTTCTATTTTTGAAGAGAAAAGAGGTTTTCTGAGTCCTGTGCAGTATCAAAAGCACTTTCCAAAGAGCGCCCTGGGGGGAAGAAAGAGAAGTTAAGGTACACCAGCAAATCTAACCCAGTCCTACTCAACACAGTCCCCGTTCAATCACTTCTATAAAAAGAAGGTTGGTGTCTACATAGTATCTTGTTCACCTGAAGCACTTAATGGGAGCTCAAAGGATAAGGTTCTATTGTATCTTTGGACTCTATTCCCATCCTAATGAAAACAAGACTTTTTTACACAGTAGGTACTTTCATTTTAACTAAATCTGAATTTTTTTTGAATTATGGGGGATGATGTACAAAAGTGAACCCAATTACACTACTATCCAAAACACAGCTGTTAATCTAGGAGATCCCTGAAGTGTTTGGTAAGTCAAAGGAAAATGGAGAAAGATCTGACACTTACTGAGAATCTACAATCTGCTAGGCACAGATTTTATTTTATTTACTTATAAAACTTCTATTTAGTCCAATGAGAAAACTAAATACAGAAGCATCGGACTTCAGCTCAGGTCACGATCTCATGCTGTATGGGTTTGAGCCCCACATCGAGCTCTGTGCTGGCAGTGCAGAGACTGCTTGGGATTCCCGGTCTCTCTCTCTCTCTCTCTCTCTCAAAATAAATAAAACTTATGGGGGAAAAAAGCCTATCCTTACCCCCAGGTCACACAGCTATTTCTAAAGCCTATGTTTTTACCACACAATGCATAAACAAACGCCTATGAAGTAAAAGGCATTTCAAAAGTTATCGCACTTGGGGCACTTGGGCAGCTCAGTCAGTTAAGCATCTGACTTCGGCTCAGGTCATGATCTCATGGTTTGTGGGTTCAAGCCCTGCGTCAGGCTCTGTGCTGATGGTTCAGAGCCTGGAGCCTGCTTCAGATTCTGTGTCTCCCTCTCTCTGCCCCTTCTCCATTCTCTCTCTTTCTCTCAGACATTAAAAAAATTTTTTAAGTTATCACACTTAACCAAAACCAGTTACAATCATAATATTGCATTTAACCCTGGAAACAATACTGCAAGTCAAGTCCCATTGCTCTTACTCAGGCCAGTTATCCATTTATTGCCCCTCAGGCCCAAATCTACCCTTCTCCTGATGCGGGAACTGTACCCTGTCAACATTCCTCAAGCCTAACAAGCCTCACTGGCGCCCCTAGTGGGCACTTGCTGATTTACCTGCCCCAGCCTGCAGCACCTCAGGAACTTTCTGTGTCACACCCTGGGCCACAACCACACCCTCTCCAGTAAACTGTGGATCTCCGCCTTGCGTGGGGATCACCTTTGTAGGTATGTTCATTCACTGGGGGCTCTGCCTCAATCCTAAAGGTGGCGGCTGCTCCCTGCATCTGTTATTCCTGCGTTCTTCAGGGCCCTCAGTTTAGCTGTTAATGATTCTCAATGTGAAATCGTCCCTGTTGGCCTCGCGGCTGTACTGTCTCCTGACTGGACGCTCCCTGATATACTGCCACGGCAATGAACAAAAGGAAGCACCATCCCCGCCCTCAAGTGATGCAGTAATAATAGCTAGAAGTCTTTAGAGCATTCTATGAACCAGACAGAGATTTTATGGATTTAGTACGTGTTACTTCATTTACCCCTCCCATCAACGTTAACCCTACTTTACAGTGAGATACCTCGGAGTTTAAATAATTTCCTCGGGTCACACGGACAGTGGACAGAGAAGCCTGGAGAGGTGTCTCAGCACTCGGACTCCATACTCAGCCATGCTGAAATGCCGCCTCCATCCACTGGCTGCAAAGACTGACAGAGGGCCAAGGCAGTGCACGTGGGACGTATAAACACATCAGTCTTTCACAAGGTTGGAACAGAAAAAAGAAGCTAAATTGCTAGCCAGAGAGGTCCACATATATCCAAAGAAATTGAAATACAAGAAGGGGCCACCATGAAGGGTCATTCAAGTTGGTCTCTGTAGTAGACAAGAGTTGGGGTACCCTGGTCGACAGGTGCACCGACAACCCCACTAAACAGCTCTCTCCAGATTTAATGCTCAGTCATTGTCCATGTGTTATGAACCATGCACGCAAGAGGACTGATAATCTGCATGTTTTCACCCCACCCTGAGTTCCCGACCCAGGCTCTAATCCATAGAAGCTGGGTCGGGGGTACCCGAAAGGGTATATTGATTGCGTCTGACCCAGCAGTAACCCAAGACACCTCATTAATACTGCATCTCTCACATGAGAGGCAGAGATGTCCATGTAATTAAAACCTGAAGCAGGACATGTGGGGAGGCACTGAGGGTGCAGGGGGGGCTCTAACATGGCTCCACTCTAACATTTTCTTGCTCTGCAGCGAGCCTGCACCACCACTGACCCAGCGCCCAGTCTGGCTCTAGGCATAGATAGGCTCTAGGCAGTAGGATAAGAAGACCTAGCCCCTAGCCCACTGGGAACGTAACTCGCTGGGCTTAGCGCTCCTTCTATATATTAGTCAAACCCCTGTTCACCATACATGCCAGCCCCCTTTCCCAATTTTCTTATAATCCTACACGAATAGAATAATTGGCTTTTCTGAGTATCACCTTTTTCTTTTCCAAATGCTCCCAACCATCCATTCCAGATTTTCAGCCTGGATCAATTATAAACCCACAGAATGGTCTATGCAGGTGATTCCCAAACTCTGCTGTACTTTAGAATCACCAAGAAGTTTTTACATATTTCCAATGCACAGTCACACCTCCTACCAATTAAATCAGAATGTCTGGGGATGTTTTTAAAGATCTCCAGGTGACTGCAAAGTGCAGCAGAAGTTTTTAGACACCACTGGTCTGTATGACTTTAACCTTAATTCTCTAGTAATGTAATGTAGAAATTACTTCTGGGGCGTCTGGGTGGCTCAGTTGGTTAAGTGTCTAACTCTTGATTTTGGCTCAGGTCACGATCTCACGGTTTGTAGGATTGAGCCCCAGGTCAGGCTCCACAGAGCCTGCTTGGGATTTTCTCTCCCTCTCTCTCTCTGCCCCTTCCCAGCTCATGCACACACACTGTCCCTCTCAACATAAATAAATAAACTTTAAAAATATAGAGAGAAATTACTTCTGAAGGTATAGTCTAATAATCTGTATTCCCTAGAAATCCATTTTTTTAAATCTAAGACATTTTTCCTCCCTTGTAATGATTTCCTAACTAATAATCAGAACTGATGCTCATTGAGAACTATATGCCAGGCACTTTATGAAGGCTACATTGGGTTATAGCTCAGTTAATCTTATTATTCCAATTTCACAGAAGAGAAATTGACTGAAAAAGATTATGAGCACGTCTGCAAGTTTATTTGATACACCTGAGCTGTCTTCGAGGACTAGAGACTTGAGCAAGTTTTAAGAAAGTAAATATTCCCCCATGCTCTTTTCTCTGGTCTTGGGTTTTAGTTCCACCCAGTTCTATTTGCTCTGTTCTTCTGGTTTTGAAAATCACTCTTCTTAAAAGAGAGGACAAGCTTGGGTAAGTTTGGTGATATTCTTCAATGCAGTGTGAATTTCTCCTTCTCCTAGACCTGCAGAATCCAAACAGGTGCTCTGCGGCCTGGGCATGAATCTATACAAAGCAGCCGGCACTAAGAGTGTTCTGACCCCTGCCACTCCCCCCCCGCCTCCCACCCAGAATGCACAAATCCCCACATGTGATCAGAATACCACACCTCATAGGTAGAAAGGTCCAGGCAAGGAGCTGGAGTGGACTCCCGGGGAGGAGAAAATGGGATTGGGGAAAACGATGATAAATGAAATAACCTCTGATCATGACTCTGTGGGAAGCAGGTAGTGGTTGGGATCTACGTGGAGTCCAGAAGCCTCAGGGAGGCACAGAGAAATCAAAGTAGGAAAAGCGAAGAGGTATGAGGTGGGACTGCAGTCCCAAGGGCCAAATGGAATGTCACTTAACAGAAAAACGCAAGCTGTCCTCTTTCCAGGCAATTATAACTGTGTAAGCAAGAAGGCCCTGAACCAAGAGACTGTCAGGTGGGGGGCTGCCAGCAGGGCTGGGGACCTTTAAAACATGGGCACAGAGCTCATCTAATTACTTAATTATGCAAATTAAGTAGTTTAAGTTTTACTTAGCCCTCAATCCCAGGGTTAACACAGGTTAGCATGGAAGAGGATTAAATAATAACACAGACCACTCAGTCCAGTGGTCTTTCTGCCACCCTGAGTCACCAAGTTCTGGATACTGCCACCAGCTACTCTCAGACCCTGCACGTGTGACCCTCTCTGTCAAAGGGAGATAACACCTGTTCTATAAAAGGGTGATGGTGAGGAAGAGAAGATGGAAGGTCAAGTGTAAGTCCTCGGGTCCTAGACACATGCAGGAATATTATCATGTAATGGTAATTCTGCCTTCCAGAAGCAGGCATTCACTCCCCCCACTCTCTGGAGTCAGAGCTGCTGATGGGTCATGACCAAGCTCCTCTTCGGGAACTGTCCTTGACCAAGGAGAACAGCCTCCCCTAAGAATAATGCCTTCTCTGTGAAGACAGACCATACCTAAGGGACAAACCGTCCCTAAGAGGGACAACGAAGACCTGCTCCTTTATCTCACTTTGGGATGACTCTGCAAGGCCATGCCAGAATCAGGGCTTTTCATGGAACTGATCAAAGCCTCTTGTATGTTCATCAAAGTTTAACTTCTTCCTCTGTCCAATCCTGAGTCCGTCACTTACTTGCAGGTCTGTTCCCAAGAGCATTTCCCAGTAAAGCTCCTGCAAGGCAAACCTGCCTTTTTCAGAGTCTCTTTCCAACCTAAGACACACACCAATTACCATGAAGGAATGTGTGTGAACAGGGAGGCGTGGAGACACGTTGCTCAGGTGTAAGGAAACGCCCTAATCTCAAGACTCAGGAATTCAGTACAAGTCTGGGATTTCTAGAGAGTTCTGGTCTTCCCCCCACCCCCACCCCCAACCCAGGACAGGCAGATAACCATGGTCGGCCTTCTACCTCTGTCCACTGCAGGATATTAGGAGAGACTAATCACCTCTCTGCAGAGGTAACTGACCTCTCCTTAATCCTGGATTAAGGTCTTTAAGAGGGAAGCCTGTTTGCTGGTGCCCCAGTTAAGATGCTGACAGGTACTTAAGAAGAGAACTTGAGTCCCTCCTGCGACTGGCTAGAGGCTTGGGCCACATGACCATCCCCTCCATCTCCCTCCACCCCCTACCCACTTTTCCTTTAGCCTACGGAACCAGAAAGCCTGGGCAGCTAATGAATGGAGCGGCAGCATGAAAATCGCATGGCTAGGCCCCTGAATCTGGGTGCTAGTGAAAAAGACAGAAAGAGGGCGGAAGGGGGTGGGGATTATGAGGAGTTAAGAAGAAATCCTAGTCAAGGCAATGACTGTCCCCAGGTGGGAGGCCTTGGGGCCATGCTAGAGACGCTGTTGCCTCCTGCCCCTTCCACAGGCCCACATGCTCTAGAAGTCTGGGTGGCCAGTGGGGCCAAGAGATGGAAAAACCGGGCAGAAAGCAACACCCCACAGCTCATTTTTGAAGCATTGAGACCTAGCTCCTCCTAAAATCAACCGCGACTCTCCAGGAGGGAGGTCACTAAAAGGGCTCTTGCCCAGGCATTGGAGAACTTCCACGATCTCTCTTCCCATAGGTGGCACAGAAGTAGGGACTCCTGGAAGAGCCGTCTAGGGCCGGCTTTCTGCAGAGGCGCCCACAACCTGGCTGGGCTTGCCGCTGACCTTGACCATTTGTACCTACAGACCTCTTTTTTCAGCATCCATTGTCTCCATGTGTCCAGCTGTGGCAGTCAGCCTGCTCAGTCACCCTCCCCAAAAGGTCCCAGTGGGCTGCTAATGCTATTGCTCCCAAGATGGCCCCCCTTCCAAGGCAGGGCCCCAATATACACTTGATTCTCAAGGAGGACAATGTGCGCTAATTAATGCAGGCGTGACTGACATGTTGCAGTCTACAACTTGTTTTATAAGAGCATCCACCTTCAGGAGGGATAGGCACCTAAATGATACTGGTGTGTGGTGTGTGACCCTACATGGGCCTCTGGGCCTCAGTTTCCCTATCTGTTACATGAAGGGGTTGGGTCTAGATGCCCCCCTCATTCTTTACCTCACACATGTCAAAGTGCTAATTAAGAACAAAAAGATGAGCTCTGTGACCAAAGTTGGGGCGGGGGCGGGGGGCAGAAAAAGGCAGTAATGCTGATCCCAGCAGAAAGTGCTGGTGATCCAGGCTGTGAGTTCCTGGGTCCTGGTTTCTTTCTACTCTCTCCATTCTGACCACATCATTGCCTTGAACTAAGTGCCTCTCCTCTTCCTACCTCTGCACCTCCAGTCTCTCCAGAGAAGAGCAAAAAAGCTGTGCTCAGCAGCTGGAAGGTTTTCTCTCTAAACTCCAAGCCAATGGGGGGACAGGCAGGCGCAGAAGAGATCCAAGTAAGGAGGTTAGCAGCTGCCTGGCAAGCTGGTGACACTTAGGCCATGTGCTAGGACATCCTGACAGCACCACACCCTCCAACCAAATCAAATCTCACCAAAATCAAATTCCCTTCTCACAGTCCACACACTGTTGATCATTCAGCCACGAGCCCTGGACACTGGAGACTGCTTAATGCGGGGGGTGGGGGAGGGGCGGGTACAGAATAAGCAGCTGACCTGCTGGCAAGGACCTTTCTTCTCCAAAGCTTGAAGGAGAGTGACAGTCTAGTTACTGGTGGGCAAAGACGAAAGCTCAGCATGGACCCAAGTGGCTCTAAGAATAATTAAAATATATTCACGGGGCGCCTGGGTGGCTTAGTCAGTTAAACGTCCAACTTCAGCTCAGGTCATGATCTCACGGCTCAGGAGTCTGAGCCCCACATTGGGCTCCATGCTGACAGCTCAGAGCCTGGAGCCTGCTCTCTCTCTGTCCCTCCCCCCTACATGCACTCTCTCTCTTTCTCTCTCTCCCTCAAATATAAATAAATAATAAATACATCCTCGCCAACAGAATCAACTTGAAGAGGAAATAAACTTGCCACAAATAATACTGGTAGAAGTGTTCTTAGAAATAGTACCATACTTGGGGTGCCTGGGTGGCTTAGTCGGTTAAGCGTCCGACTTTCACTTAGGTCATGATCTCNTACCATACTTTACCTGGTCTACTGGTCAGACGAGATCAATCAGACAGTGTGGGTCTGCCCTACACAAAACTGTGAAGTAATTATAGATATTTAGGCTGTAGGACAGATGTCTCAGAGTAAGCAGGTGTCAACTATTTGAAAAGAAAAAAGAAAGCCAAAGGAGGAAAGAGCCTTATTTTTTGCTTCTCCAATGGGAAGTTACCGGGTAGCATAACTGGGTTTGAAATACGAGGAATATGCTAAGTGTTTGGGCAGCCAAACATTTTAAGAGGCTGGCTCATAGTGGGTGAGTTCCTACTCAAGTTGCTGGTACCCCCATCTCTAGAAGGGTCCAGATGACCTCCAAAACCTCCTGACTCAACTGACTCATCATCTGTGGCCAAACAGCCCCAAGTAGTAGATGATGCCCAGGGAGGCTCCGGCGTATGAATGAGCACAGGGTCTTCCAATTTTTGTACAGAAAACCACTAGGGATCTCCATGTGTTTCAATTCTGTACATTCTTCTTCCCCAAACTGAGAGGGAAGGTCTTCCTCTACTGTTAAGGGCCAAAAATAACATCCATAGCCTCTACCCAGCTCCGGCCTAGAAAAGCCTTTTGATCTCACTCAGCCCAGATCCCCACCCAAAGCAGTGATCTCCCCTGCAGCTCCTCTGGAGACAAAGGGGGGGGGGGGGGGGCACACGGAACTTTCTCATTAGCCTCCAAAATGATGAATCAATATTCTTAAGTAATAGGGCAGATTGGCCAGATCCTTCTCCTGAGGGAGGGTGACAAAATCAGTCTCTCCATCCACTGAGGTCCTGCTCCTGTGCATCGCTGTGGGTCTCTGAGCCAAAGAAAACAAAACCACCTCCCCACAAGGAACACAAATGGTCCTGTGATGCTTCCTGGAAATCTTGTAAAATATGCTCCAGTAGGAGTGAGTGGATGCTAGGAAAACTCTGCCCACTGCCGCGTTCCCTGTATACTGACATTTGCAATCAACAC
The DNA here is from genome assembly GCF_008692635.1 of Crocuta crocuta. Classification (NCBI taxonomy): domain Eukaryota; kingdom Metazoa; phylum Chordata; class Mammalia; order Carnivora; family Hyaenidae; genus Crocuta; species Crocuta crocuta. The sequence goes on from NW_027529682.1 coordinate 171,932, forward strand.
GGAAAACATCCATGAGACGTGCCCCGGAGGACTGGCTTGTTTTCTTCTAAATAGTCTAGCATTTGACTCCCCCAAAACCATTGTATCAGGATCTATAAAATACCACCGCCTGGGTTGTGGCATTAGAACCCTCTGGTCTCTCCCACAGCCTTTTGTCCGGCCCTGATGACTTCACAGCACACCCTGGGGGTGGGGGTGGAGGGCAGGTAGAAGCAGAAGAGCCCAGTCCTCGAAGGCTGGGTGTCTCTTCTCCCCCAGCCTCCTCGACCTCATGCCATGTCCACAAGCAGCCGGAGAAATCTGACTCCTGAGTGCAAAGAGAAATGACAGAGCACGGGAAGAAAAAGAAGCCCCGAGCTGGATACTTAACGTGGAAAACTCGAGTCCAACAGGATCATTTTCAGAAAAGTAACGGTTTTGCAAAACCAGAAAGTTATAATAAAAACTTGTTTGCATGCTCAACCCTCGTGCCCTGCTTTGGCTCAGTGGTGCCCCTGAGGGTGGCACCTCCCACGTACCCTTGGTTACACCCCACCCCCCCCCGCCCCGCCCCTGCCGAGCCACCACACTTCTGTCCATTCTCCTTCTTTGAGGTCAGGAAAGCCATGCAGACGGGACAGTAATTATAATACCTTGTGTTTATGTCTAGCTATTTCTGGCCTGAGTTTGTTTTCCCTTCCTTCAATTCCCTCTGTAGAGGTCAGCCAGCCTTATAGATGTGGCTTCTGGCCTTCTTCGGATAGCATTCCACAGCTTATCCACATCACCTCGCCTAGAGGTGGAAGCCAGGCAGGGAATTTTCTCCTCCCTCTCTGGGGCAGGGCAAATGGCAGGGCTGCCTTCTCGGAGCGAGTCACGGAGATACACCTGACAAATACCAGTCATTTACTGGGAGAATACAAGGCCAGCGTAGTCAGGGGACTTTGGCACTAAAAGACTATTCAAATCATGGTCTCTGACATGGATGATCAGTGTATTAAAAGAAATTTTTTTTTTTCACAAAAAAACATGTATGGTACTACTGATGTGTTAATTCTATTGTAAGAACTCTATAAACATCAACTCTGTTAATTCTCATCATCACTCTATACAGCACATACTAGATGATCCCTATATTACAGGTAAGAAAACTGAGGCATAAGACAGGTTGAGAAACTTACCCAAGATCATAGAGATAGTAGCTGGTGGGGCCAGGATTCAAACCCAGTGGACCAGCCCCAGGGTATCTGCTCTTAACCACTAAAGAGAGGCTCTCTTGCTCAAAGTCATGAGACCCATGCAGATAGTCTGATTCCACATGTCCCCACATGATTCAGACGGCCAGCCAGGCTTCGAAAGTACTGAGTTAGTGGCTCTCAAACTGTGGTGTGCTTGTTGCTATTCAGATTCCTGGGCCCAAGAAGTTCTGGAACCAGAACCTAGAATGGATAGTTTTAATAAGCACCTTAGTGGTTCTGGGGCCGGTGGTTCACGAAGGGCACCTTGCAGAAAACCAGTCCTATCTCTTCACCACACTCACCTGGACAAGTAAACAACTCCCTGGGGCACCTCGCTGCAGCCTGCAGAGACCATTCATTCTCTGCTAGAGCGGCTGCCCTGGGGGAGGGGGAGCCTGGGGAGGGCTAGTCTATTCTTTAGCCTTGGTGACTGAGGCCACCTTTGGACAGTGGAGGAGGAAAGGAGGTGGGTGACCAAACAGAGCTCACCGTCCCTCCACACTTGACAGGCTGCACATCAGAGGGGGACATGCGGTTGGTAACGGGAAAAGAAAAAAAGACTGGGCAGTCTCGGCCCCTATCTCTCATTGCCAGAACAATGGGCTCTTCAAATCCCTGGCATCTGAACTGGCAGCCGGCCACCAGGAAAGAAAAGAGCTCGCTGTCCCTTTAAGGACGCCTTCTCTCCACAAAGGTCAGAAATGCCAGCTCAGCCTGCCCAGCGGCAGCCGTTTTGCCACTTTGGTGCCCCAAGGCCCTGGGCCATGCTTCCCCCCTCTCCAGCTGGTTCTCTGGGCACCTGCTGTCTTCTGAAAAAGGCAGAGCACCTGGGGGGCAGCTGCCGCTCCAAATGAGGTTCGGCGATCCATCTGGGAGGAACTGCTGATGTGCATGGAAACCCAAGACCTCATTTGCCTCTCAAAAATCATTCCCCCAGGAGAGTCAGCCCCAAGAAAGTGGGACTTGGGGGCCAAGGTCAGAAAGATGACTGCAGGAGGAGGGATGGGGTCAAAAAGAAAACTGAGTATTAATGGACGCTCCAAGAGAAACATGATATTTCGTCCAGAAGAGCAAAGGCTGATGGATGAAAGATCCAGAAATCACAAAGAGATGAGGGTAGCGAGTGGAGGTCGGGAGGAAACGGTGAGGTGTGGGGTAGGAAATGCGGGGGGGAAGGGGTAGGGCAAGGGCTCTCCTCCTACAGACAGGGTTCAATTGCTACCACTTTATGTAACCCGGGGCTGCTTCCCTAACTTCCTTGAGCCCCAGTTTCTCTGTAATTTGGCATTTATTGAACAGTATATAGATATCAGAAACTAAAAATGGCTGTTATGTTAGGGCACTAGCCACTCCGTGTGGGTCTCACAGGCAGCTGAGAGAGTCGGACTATGTGCTCAAGAAGCCTGAATCCTAGACCACACCACCGGTTCTAAGAAGTTGTCTTGCAAATACGTGCCATGAGGAAAAGGGGCACTCACTGAGCAAACTGCATGGGTTGGTGCAAATCATGATTCTCCGGGAAAAACAGCTCAAAATTAGTCATCTATTCATAATATAAAGCAGGGGTCAGAAACTTCTGTAAAGGGCCAGACAGCAAATATATTAGACTTTGCAGCCCACAGAGTCTGCCATCGGCACTGAACTCTTACTTCCGTAGGGTTAAAGCAGCTGTGGACAACATGGAAATTAAGAATGTGGCTGTGTCCCAATAAAACTTTATTTACAAAAAGAGGCGGCAGGCTGACAGATGGCTTTAGTGGGAAAAAGGGTAAAATCCTTATGGGATTTATTCCTTATGGAATAAAAGATATATGGAGGCAGAACCCTATTTCTTGCTCTTCTACGCTGGGATTGTGAGTATTGTACCCACTGACTTGATTTCCAAGAAGAGCTTCCAGCCAACACAGGCTAACTGCAATGGGACTCATGATGGATTCTTCAGCATCTATGTTCAGAGTTTGCTTAGCATCTCTTTGCCCTTCCAAACCCTCTTTTTCTTGTTCTCCTGCACTTCTATTCCTTGTGATTGGGAGCTCAGAAGAGGCAGGGTCTCCTTCCTCGGCAAGGCTAGCGAGGTACTGACCAAACGGGCCACCCCTCGAGGTGTCCTCCTCAGCTTCCCTCACCGCAAAAATGTCCACCCCCCCCCCCAACTTCCCAGGCTGCAGTGGGCCGGGGTCCTTCACGTCTGTCCTGTCCATCTTCCTGAACAGCTATGCATCTCAGAGAATCCGTGCATATGTTCACTCATTCACTGATTTGGGGGAGTGTCTACTGTATGCTGGGTAAACCTTAGAAAAGGCCAACTTCACCTCCACCTTAAGTGGCACTGGAGAGAGGCTGATACAATGTTTCCTCTCAGAGGGGCCCCCTCCTCTTCCTTGTGCTTGGTTCCCCTCCCTGGAGTCTTTCAACCCCAGAGCCGAAGCACTTCAAGAATAACTTTCTCAACTGTACGAACAATGTTTGTCATGACCAATTTCTAACTGGCACTAAAAGCAGGGAGCATAAGAAAAGTTGAGAAATGAGGAGACAGATCAAAAGTAAAGAAGGTGGGGGGGGGGACAAAAAAAAATCCCTAAAAAAAATACTGCTTGCTTACATCACTCTATCTGCATAAAATGACCTCACTCCACAGATCCCTCCTATGCGGTCCCAACCTTCCTTCCAAAGCTCTACTGTCAATGCACCTTCCACAGGGAGACTTCCCTGATGAACTCCCCCAAATCTTAAACTCCATGGCATCCCCTGGAATTCTCCAGTATGGCTCTCTTGCTTATGTACCTAATGCACGGTATAGGCCAGCCTACAGGTCCTAACCCTTACAATGCCATGTGCTCAAAACCCATAGGGTAACTCTTCCTTCTTCTGCATTCTCATGGCACACTGCAATTGGCAAACGCTCTCCCGACACTACTGCTTGGCCAAGACTCTGCTTTAATGGAAGAGCTGCTGCTACCTCACATTATCTTCAGTGACCTGTTATCACTGTTCATACCACCACCATTCATTCATTCATTCATTCATGCGCTCAATAAAACACATGTGGAATGTTCATGTGCCAAGCAGTATACCATAGATTGTCATCTGTCTCATGTGCAAATTCATTTAATCCTCAGGCCAGACTATGATTAACATGTATCTGGCACACAACAAAGAGGTGATTTCCGAAGGAACTGTGGTAAACGCGGGCAACTGCTCGGAAGTGGCAGAGTATCGCACTCTGGAAAAGAAGTACTCACTCACCTGGTGCTCTGATGCCAGGAAAATGGATGGGACCTATCACAGTCCTTTCTAGGCCCATGATGTATAATTTAATCACCTGGGTTTTATAAAAGTTGATGTGATTCTATGTCAAAATGGACCGATGCATTAAACGTACAGAACCAAATCCCAGAAGGACTCAAAGCAAGCAAAAGTGAATGTGTATACAGTACTGGCTTGGGAGGAACTTTCTGTGAATAATGCCAAACAGAGAAACCATAGAGGGCAAGACTGATTAACTGGAACACACTCAAACAAACATGCTTCTATGCACCGAAAACGGCCTGAAGTTAAAAGACACACCGTCCAGGGAAAATACTTATCACATGTATGACCTAAGGGTGAATGTCCTTATTATAGCCGAATCCTGAGCAATGAAAAAGACAAACACCTCAACAGGAAGGTGGGCAGAGAACAAAAAGGCATTTCATGGGAGGAATATACATGGGTAATAAGGAAATTAAAAGCGTGTCACCAAGGATCAAAGAGATGCAAATGAATGCAACTCAGAGATACCATTTGCAGAATATCAGATTGGCAAAGACTAAAAAGAATGGTAATGCCGAGGCAGGCAAGGACAAGGGGAAGGAACAAACACTCGTAACTTGCTGGTGGGTGTGTAAATTGGAACCTTTCCGAAGGGCAACTTGGCACTCTGTATGAAAGCTGCTGACCCAGGGACGCCCAGCTGGCTCAGCTGGTAAAGCATGCGAGTCTTGATCTCAGGGCTGAGAGTTCAAACTCTACGTTGGGTGTAGAGATTACTTAAAAATAAAATCTATTAAAAAAAGCTGCTGACCTAGAAATCTGGCTTCTAAAGTATTCATCTGAAGAATGTTAGTATGACATTATTTTTAATCTTGAAGAGTGAGAAATAACCTAAGTGTCAAATACAAGGAGAATGGACAGTACTTGCAAATATGCAATACTCCTCCTTAAATGTAATTACGTAAATCAAGATTTACTACTATAGAGAGATCAGGTGGTATTCATTGAAGACTTCAGATCAATGTATGGAACAAGTTATAGGTTTCACCTATAACGTTTATGTATAGTATACATAGAAAAAAACAGCTCAAAGGATAAAAACCAAAATATTAATAGTGATTATTACGAAGGGTGGTATCATGGCTGACTTTTTTTTGACTTTATGTTTTGTAAGGTTTCTACAATATGCAGAGGCAATTGGTGACAAAAAAAAAAACGCACAAATATTCAAACAAGTTAAAACTACTGATAATTTTTTCTGGGAAAAAAGTTCTTTACTTCTGATTTTCAGAAGAGAGAAAATATATAAAAGAACTCTGAAAAGCAGAAAGGATGTACAAATCCAAGAGTGCAATCAATTATCCAGCAAATACGTTCTGAGCACCAACTATGTTTAAAGCCTTGTAGAAAGTACCAGAAGTTAAAACAAAAATTGGAGTGACTCTCTAGTTTCAGCAAAGATTTAATATGTTATAAAAGATAGAATGATGCTTAATCCAAGACTGAAATGATGGGGATCCAAGCAAAGCGCATAGAGAATGGAAAGGGACGAATTACTTCCTATCTGAGGACCAGATAAACCTGCAGCGGACTCCTTCAAGAAGGTGAGAATAAAGAGAAGTCTGAAGGAGAAATGGGATTCCACAGACAGAGACCAGAAAAGTATAAGCAAAGGGGCAGCATAACTCAAGATTGCAGTGATATGACACGGTGTGCATGTGACAGGCCCCTCACTAAGGAAAGGTGTGTCAGGATGGTGGGGACAGAGCCCAAGGAAGTCTGGAGTGATGATGAGACTGGACAGTCATGAGAGAGTCAGAATGGGGAAGGCCTTAAGTGCCATGCCCCCATGTCCCCTGTATCTTGTGGGTTCCTAAGAGTCAAGTTCAGTTTTGGGGGGTTGGAAATTTGACCTGTATGATAGCTGACTGACCAACGGACCCAACAGTTCTGAGAAGAGATGAGGTTATTCAGCCATAAAAGGGGAAAGAAGTGCTGATACACGCTTTGACTTAAATGCATCTTGAAAACATTATACTAAGTGAAAGAAGCCAGTCACCAAAAGTCCACACATACCTATGATTCCATTCATGAAAGGAGGAGGAGGACAAGGAGAAAGAAGAGAGGGAGGGGGAGGAGGAGGAGAAAAAGAAGACAAGATCAGCCAGGTGGCTACTGCAACAATCCAAGCAAGGCATGGAAGGTTATGAATTAAGACAGTGGCAGCAAGTCAGGGGAAAGGAAAGAAGACAAACCAGAGAGGCTGCAAAGAGAGAACTGTGTGGAGAATGAGGAGGAACAAAGGAAAAAACAGCTCTGAAGCTTCCAACGTGAATGATTCACACAAGGGACGCGAAGAGAAGCCTGGCTGGGAGATGATCAGAAATGTGCTTTTTGTGCAGCCAGGCACATGGCCCCTTCAGGCAATGAGGAAGCAAGCTGAGGGCCTGGAGTTCAGGGCCCTTCTCCTGGCAGTGGTGGTGAGAGACGTCTTTTGTGACTGGTGACAATCACGAATTCCGTTTGGGAGGAGCGATCAGTTCAAAAGTGGTCCTAACTTATGCTTGGAAATATACTCAGGGGAATTTAGGCAAAGAAGGTAAGACTGCAGTGAACAAGGAAAACCAATGGTATAGCTGCACACACAACAGTCTCAGCATTTAGCAGAGTGGAGTACTGCTCCAGCTCCAGATTTCCGTCCCATCACTACTGCTATAAACGTGACGACTCAATAGCAGAAGGGCAGTGGTTATCTCCTCTTACCAACGTGCCTCGTAGGAGTACACATTTCCTTTGCTTGTTTATATCAAAGAAGGCAAGAGCCTGACGTAGCAAGGCTTGGTTCACAAAATCAGAGCGTTAAAAAAAAAAAGGCTATTTGAGGGGCGCCTAGATGCCTCAGTTGGCTAAATATGCACCTCTTGATTTTGGCTCAAGCCATTATCTTGCAGTTGCATGAGTTTGAGCCCCATGTGGGGCTCTGTGTTGACAGAGCTGAGCCTGCTTGGGATTCTCCTTCTCTCTTTGCCTCTCCCCTACATGTACTCTCTCTGTCTCTCTCAAGATAAATAAACTTAAAAAAAAACAAACAAAAAACAGTCATTGAGCAAGCCGGGGTCAACAGAGTCCGCATAAATAAATATATTTTTAAAAAGTGTTTTAGACCCCAAAGATGGCTAAAAAATAATCATCATCACGTGCAGAGAAGACCACCTTCAAAAGCCCAGTGGTCACAGTTCCCAAGATTTGCATCCTGGGGCTTGTTGAGCCTCTGGAAAACAAAGGGGTTTTGCATGTCATGATGCCACCGGATATAAACTCTGACCATTCAGTAAGGCATAAAAAGTTGAGGTCGCTGCAGGGAAGCTATTATGAAACAGCGAGGCTCCCAGTCTCAGGAGAATGGGTCCAAAAAAAGATCTTAACTGGAAGATAAATCTATTTGCACTCCAGCAGGAGAGGGATCTGAGTCCCTCTGTGGAATTTTCCGACAATACGCAGCACGGGTGAGACCCTGCAGAGAAGGGAGTCCAGTCCGGTCTCACTCCCCCACTACCTGAGTCAAGCTCCCCCCATCCCACCCCAAGGCAAGGACTCATTTTTATGTTTCTACCACCAGCCCAGCGGGCACTCCAGAAATGTTCATGTAAACAAATGAATAAATGATTAAGAAGAGGACAGAAAGAATCCAGTGGGAATTTGAAACTATTAAAGGGTCCTGTGCTCCAGAGAACCTTAGTCTGAAGTCCAGGGGCATCCAGAAGAGATAAAAATCTGCTGCTCTAATCTCAACTATCATTTTAGAGATGTGGGTGCTGGTGCCTTGCCAAAGTCACACACTCCGTGAGTGGCAGAACACGAACCAGCCTCCAGTTCAGTGACCAAGTGACCATACCCGCGGAGGCCAGGAGACAGAAGAGTTCTAGCAACGAGACTAAAATATATGAGGTGTGAACTTGAAAGGAGTGAAACTGACTGATGGTGGCCTAAGAGACCACCTGCAGATTCCAGGAGAGATCGGCATCGGAGTTCTCTGCATCCATCTAGGGCGACAGAGACCATGGTGGATTTTAACTATGCAGAGAGTCAGGTTATAACCATGCTCTCTTTTTTTTTTTTTTTTTTTTTGCACAACATCAAATGTAAGACAATGAAAATTTTAACAGCAGCTTAACATTTATAAGGTTACAATGTGCCAGGCCTCCCCTTGAGTACATTCTCGGGAGTTATCTTCCCACAGACCTCCAAGGCCAGGTGGGATTAGCCCCATTGTATAGATGAGAAAATCGAGGCTTGACAGAGTAGGTAACCTGCCTAGAGTCATGCAACCAGAAAGGAACAGAACCACCTTGCCTGTCTTTAGGGTCTCCCACAGAGCAAGAGGGAGGGAGCCCTGTGCTATGCAGCAGCCATTCACATCCGAATTAGAACAAAGAGGCACTGCCTACGAAGCGTCACATACCTGTAACATACCCATAACATATCCCCTCGGGGGGAAGAATCCTTAGCCCGGGTGCAGGGACGCAGTCAGTGCTCAGTTCCCAAGAACTGCATTTTCTGGGGCTTGTCTTCCCAAGCTTTGAATATCTTCACAAATCTCATACAACAAACAAACAAACTGAATGGCTTTCAAATATTTAGGTATTGTTATACTGCTTAACTGAATAGCTACATTATATACACTTTCTTTGGGATGCATGCTACGTTTTGCAAATTTAAAAAAAAAGTTAAAAAAACAAAAACAAAAACCGTGATCCAGCCCCAAAGGGAAGCCACCGGATCAGCAATGACTAGGGTCATGGCTCAGTATAAACAGGGGAGCACACTGCAAAACTATCCTCCTATATGATCACCTGACACAGACAGCCCCACTCCCCAGAAGGACTGCCCCACCTCCGCAGCAAACACTTCCTGAATTGTTAAGTTTAATATTTTTAATGTTTTTTATTTATTTCTGAGAGAGAGAGAGACAGTGTGAGCAACAGAGAGTCAGAGAGAGAGAGGGAGATACAGAATCCGAAGCAGTCTCCAGGCTCTGAGCTGTCAGCACAGAGGCCGACGTGGGGCTCGAACCCACGAACCGTGAGATCATAACCTGAGCCGAAGTCGGATGCTTAACCGGACTGAGCCACTCAGGTGCCCCTGAATTGTGAAGTTTAAAGCTCCAAACTTTGGGGGCAGCTGGGTGGCTCAGTCAGTTAAGTGTCAGACTCTTGATGTCAGCTCAGGTCATGAGCTCATGGTCCGCCAGACTGAACCTCGCTCCAGGCTCTGCACTGACAGGAGGAACCTGCTTGAGATGTGCTCTCTTCTTGCCCTCTCTGGTCCTCCCCTGCGCTCTGTCTCAAAATAAACAAACATTTAAAAATAAATAAATAAAAGAAAGCTCCAAATTTCTGCTGAATAAATCCTCTTTTCCCTAAGTCTAGGACTTCACTAAGTCAAGGACTCAAGGTTAGAGGTGTAGAGCACAGGCTTTAGGGCCAATTTCAGTTTTTTTTTTTTTTTAAAATCCCAGTTCTGCCACTGACCATGGGGTCCTGGCCCTGTTACTTACACCTCTGAGACTCAGTTTCCTTACCTGTAAAAAAAAGGATAAATACCACCTTCCCTATAGTTGTGTAAGGGTTACATGAGATAAGAAAGAGAAAAAGGGGGGGATAGAAAGAGAGAGAGGGAGAGATAAAGGGAGGAAGGGAGGAGGGAAGGGAAGAAGGAAAGGGAGGGAGAGAGTGGGGAAGAGAGGGAAAGAGAGAGAAAGAGAAAGAGAAAGGGGGGGGCACCTGGGTGGGTGGCTCAGTCAGTCAGTTGAGCTTCCGACTAAATTTCAGCTCAGGTCATGATCCCAGGGTTGTGGGATCAAGCCCTGCATTGGGCTCCATGCTGCTGGTGGAGCCTGCTTAAGAGTCTTTCCTCCCCACCCCCATGTGTTCTCTCTAAAATAAATTAAATTAAAAAAGGAAAGAGACAAATAAAGAAAAGCTCACAGAAGCATTGTTTTTAGTTTGTTACACTATTCTTCCTGCCTGCTCTCAAACCACCCACTTATGCTCCAGGCCCCAGAACATCTTGCCTACCAAGTCTGGATATACATCTCCACCCTCTATGGCCATCCTGGACCCTGAGTGCTTTTCTCAGCTGAGTACCCCAAGCCCACACGCCTCTGCCGCACCTGTGAGACTATCCTGTCTGTAGGTGGGACCTGTCTTACCATTTGAGTATCTACCCCAGCGTCCCCACACACCGCTGTGCTCTGATCAGGCCACACAGCTCTCTCTCCCTTCCACCAGGCTCTTGCTGTGGTTTCTGTGGTCTAGTTCTTGCTTCTTCCCTGTCTAGTTCTTTCTCTTGAAATTTCAGTGGCCTTCATCATTCAAGGCTCAACCCTCAGGATGCCCAGGTGGCTCAGTCAGTTGAACATCTGGCTCTTGATTTCGGCTAGGGTCATGATCCCAGGGTTGTGGGATCAAGCCCTGTGTCGGGCTCCACACTGAGCATGGAGCCTGCTTGGGATTCTCTCTCTCTCTCCCCCTCCCTAACTCATACTCTAAATAAGTAAATAAACAAATAAAATCAACAGTCATTCCACCTCCTCTTCAGCCCTTCTCCATTTACCTTGCCCATTAATGTTCTCTCCCTCTCGGCTCTTGCATACCTTTTTAGCTGTAATTCATATTCATTAAACATTTTCACAAATTACCTTGACAAATTCTTCTAACTTTTCATGAGTATTAGTCTTCTCTCTTCTCATGGGCAAAGCCCTGTCTTTCAGTTGCTTTATAATTGTGGTGGTTAAGAGCATGATCTTAAGTCAGACTGCCAGCCTGAACATTTCAGGGGTGGCTTTGTGACCTTGAGCAGATGATTTAACCTCTCTGTGGTTCAGAAGATACATGTGATACAGTAAGTTGTTGTGTAAGTATTAGCTATTATTATTAATGTCCTTATCGTCATGGTCACTATCATAGTTTTTAGAACACTAGTTTAGAATAAGACCGCAGCTCTAAAGTATCCAGTAAAAATGTATCCCTTTGCTGCATTTCAGAGGCATCTTTATCTGTCTAAACTAGGAGGCAGCAAACTTTGTGCAAAGGGCTAGACAATAAATATTTTAGCTTTGTGGGCCACAGGTGTCTGCCATAACTGCTCACTTCTGACACTATACCATGAAAGTAGCCACAGACAATACCATACACCAATGAGTGTAGCTGGGTACCAATAAAACTGTTTACGGACACCGAAATCTTAATTTCATACAATTTTCACATATCATGAAATGCCACTCCTCTTGATTCTTTTCAACCATTTGAAAAAGTGTAAAAACAAAAAAACACACAAAACATATTTAGCTTGCAAGCTGCATGAAAACAGGCAGCAAGCTGAACTTGGCCACTGGCTGTTGTGTATTGACCCCTGGTGTAAGGTTACACAACGCCTTCCCTTACATCTCAAATCAAGGCCTTTATTCTACCCGGCAGTAAGAAAACTGTCTTTGGGGTTTTCAGAAGGGGAGTGGGCCCATGGCTGCACTTCCATAAAAGTTGCTGTGGTGGCCACAACCAGACTCCTGGTTCTCCTCCCCTCCTGCCCTCCGGAAGCCTACTGCTTCCCAGCCTTCCTGCAGTCAGGCCATGTGATGACTTCTGGGCCATGCTCAAGGGCAAGGGCAATGTGCTTGCTTCCGAGGAGAAGCACCGAAGGGCCAGGCTCTCCTGCCCCCTGACCTCTGCAGTGGAGGGGTGCCGAGCCACCCGTGTGCCTCCCTGGAGTCTTTTCTGGAGCCTTGGAGGGGCTTGCGGCGCTCAAGAGTTAACTTCTGATGAGTCAAGTTATGGAGTTTGTGAAGGGGATGGGGAGGGGAGGGAGAGGAGGGGGCAGCGGTTGCTGACAGAGCGGAACCCAGCCTATCCAGTTTAGCCCAACATCTCTGTGCAAATATAAACCAAAGAACAGTGTTTTGGGTAAGAACATGTAACAACATCGAGCAATACCTCGTTTACCTATTCTTTCACCTTAGCTCATTTAGGAAACAAACATCTGGCCTTCTGGACCAGGGATGGGAGGCATTCTAGCACAAGAAACCCTAAACCATCTCTTCCAAAAATGACATTCAATGACAACAAGACTCCGAATGGCCAGGGGGAAGGGTCTCTAACCAGAACAAAGAAGCCCAAGTGCAGGAGTGCCTATCTGCGGGGGGATCCACTCAAAGACTTCCAGCGCACCCCTGAAACCACGTGTGGTACTGAACCCTATACAGACTACCATTTTCCCTATTTCCCTACAGGTACACACCTGTGATTAAGTTTAATTTATAAATTAGGCACAGAAAGAGATTAACAACAACTAATAGCAGAACGGTTATAACAGACTGTAACAAAAGTTCTGTGAATGTGGTCTCTCTCACACACAAAATACCTTATTCTACTATACTCACACTTGTTGTGATGATGTGAGGTGATAAAACGTCCGTCTAAGAGGATGATGTGAGGGGTAGGGGGGCTCATGGCACTGCGCTGGGCTCCTACTGGCCCTCTGAGGACTCGTCGGAAGGAGGGCCACCTGCTTGCAGACCACAGCTGGCCATGGGTAGCTGAAACCTCACGAAGCAAAACCACGGATAAGAGGGGACTGCTGTCCTTCCAATGTGGTTGCTTTGACACCGTCCCTGCCCACCATCTATCCATTCTAAGGCAGTACGTTTCCTTCTCCTTGAACTAATGATGGTGGCAAGAACAACAAGAAATCAAGTGGCCCGCCACTCAAGTTGAGCAGGGTGCAGTTCCCAATGCAGAAACCTGGGTCAGAAGTGGGAAAGGTCTACCCTTTTAAAAAAAAAAAAATTCTATAGAATCAGAAGATTGGATTGGTGCCCTGAGCTGTCCTGATCACTCATGGGACTTAAATGCTTAGGTGACCGGCACTCCGTGCCCTGGATTTAACGGACTGTGGAGAAATCCCCCATTCCCATCCCACCAAATAATAAAGTAAATCTTGCACCGTTAGCTGGAGGGTGTGCCTGCTGGGGCATGTTTGTAAATGAGTATTTAATGTTTTCAAGTGAAGGATTTTTTTTTTAGTGTTTCCTGATGGCTAGGGAAGCACACCGGAGTCCGTATTATGAGGGGTCGCTCTGTTCGGACTGGGGCCTTTTTCTAAACCGGAGTGAAAAGGAGGCTGACAGACAGACTAATCGGCCCAGCACTGTCATTTAACCCTCCTTTCAAAACAGCGACCGCCCAAGGCAACCAGAAGCCGCATACCAAGGACCCACAGCAGGCCAGGAGGCCGTTACTAGAGAGTCAGGTCTCCAGAATCTCGAGCTACTGAGCAACCCCAACCTTCACTGGGGCTCCCCTCCTGGGAAGCGTCTGAATGACCTGGGCAGCCTGGCTCTGAAGGAGGTCCCATCCAGGCCTTCCTCATCCTCTGGAGAAAATTTCTCATAGAGAGAACCTCGAATGAGAGAAGTATGACCTGATCTGGACACTCCACAGACACAGAAATTCCAAACTTTTTCTTCAAGTCTAACTTAAGTCCTCCCAGGCAACGTCACCCATTTCTTCTCAGTCTACGCCAGAGCTGAGGAAGGAACCGTGTTCCACCTGTTTGCAGGTGTGAAGGGAAAAAAGCATATTGCGTGGCTGATCTTTGGTATCTGATGAAATATGGCCGATCGCAATCTCTGTGAAACATGGAGGAAACCAAAACGGCACTTGGGTCCCCACTACCTGGTGAGGACATCAGCGAACAGGCTCCCTCACATGGCGCTCACATTCTCAAGAGACAGTGGCGGGAAAGCACGAACCCTCAGTCGCTGGCTCCAACGCAAACAGGAGCTCAAAACTTCTCTCACCTGTGGCCCACGGCCTGGCCACACAACTGCTTCCCCTGCAACGTGTTGAGCACCACACTCTCGTTACTTTTATTTTCCTAGAACTGAATTCTTGTAGCTCACGGACCTTCCCGAAAGTCTGGCCCAGCCTCTGGGCTCCGTGGAGACCACACCCACCTAACCCGGCAGATGTGAGGACGGGGAACACGCGGACAGAGAATGAAGACAGATGTCGCTACACCCTGCCAAGTCCTCTGGGGGCCCAAACCATCTGGACATGGAGCAGCCCCACCACACTGGAAAGCTTCCTGGTGCTGGAGGTTCTAGAGCCCTACAGGATTGAGGAATGCCTTTAGATCACACATAACCCCCAAAATAAAATAAATAAATGGAAACGCCGCAGAAGCCCAGGCCTGGTGAATTTTTCTTTAAAAACATTACATGGCTTCCAAACTGCATGTGCTCCCAGCTCTGCTTTGGCACAACCCCACGTGTTTGCACCTGCCACCTCCTCTCTCTGTCTCCTCCACCGCTGCCCTTACCTCATGCACCAAGTTAGGATCACAGAATCCTCTTTTGAGAGAGTCTAAAGACCCTAACAAAGGGGAGGCTGAAAAAGCAGGATTTGTCTCTCACAATCCAGCTGCTGCCAATCACGGACACGTACCTTCATCAGCTTCATCCAAAAGCACCCCTATGATAACCTCCTAAGTGCACAAGCAGTGGTATTAGTGATGTACACAGCACAGCCTCTACTCACCTACCACTGGCCGGGCTCCGAACCCCGACTCAAGTGCCATACACTCCAGGAAGCTTCTCTGCTACCCCAGCTGAAATGATTCCAGCCTCCTCTGAATTTCTACAGTGTTTGTTGTCTTGTTTTGGAGAAAGTGTATATGTAGGGGGTGTGTGTGTGTGTGNGAGGCAATGCCCTTTACATTTTTCAGCCTCCACAATGCCTAAGCACAGGACTGTGAAAATAATAATTACTTGGTCAACATTTGTAGCATGAAGGGATGGATGAATAATGGATGTATAGACCCTGACTCTGCCTTCTGGGAAAGTAGGTCTAACGCAAATAGAATTTGCTGTTGCTCGCAAAACTGAAATAATAGTCTAGAAATAGGAGTGCACCCTACCTTTTTCACTAGCCAGTTCCATGAATTTAGGCAAAACTCTTTATGCCTCGGTACCTCAGTTTCCCTAGCTCTCAAATGGAGATGTCAGCTGCTTCATGGGGATCAATTAAGATAATGCATTTCCTTATACTTTTTTTTAAAGGAACTTGTTTTTTTAATGTTTATTTTTGAGAGAGAGAGAGAGCGCGCGCGCTGGTGCAAGAGAAGCAGAGAGAGAGAGAGAGACAGAGAGAGACAGAGACAGAGGATCTGAAGTAGACTCTGTGCTGAGAGCAGAGAGCCCAAGGTGGGGCTCAAACTCCCGAACTGTGAGATCATGACCTGAGCCAAAGTTGGACACTTAAGCAACTGAGCCACCCAGGCACCTCACTTCCTTACACTTCTAAAAGTCTAACTAACAAAATAAATATAAGGCAAAGAGTTCACAAAGCGGAAAAAAAGCCAATACATGGTATTGCTACATGTGGAGGAAAATGCAGTATAGAAGAGCAACCAAGAACAAGTGAATCACTAGGGATAATTACCCACAAGTCCAAAGCCTGATTCCTATCTGTACAGCCTGTGACTCAATTTCCTCGCTCTGTAAAATGAGGATCTTAACCACATTGCTGTAGGCACTATAGGCCTTCATGTATGTAAAGTGCTTACTTAACATGGTCCTTGACACTGGATAAGCACTCGATGAATGTTAGTTGACATTATTATTCCTTTTTAAATCAGCATTATCATTTTTTATATCATTAACACATAGTAGGATTCCAGAAATGTTTCTAGAAGTGACGCAAACACTACAAAGTCAATTAATTCCATCCTCTTCGTATGCAGATAACGTTACCCAGAACAGGACAGCCAATATATTTGGTCACCTTGTTCCTACCAAATCTCCCTGCTGACAGAGGAGAAGAGAACCCTCACAGGGGATACCAGCAAAGGAAGCCGCATTTCAAGCCCAAACATTCACAATACAACTATAAGGTTGGCCTCTGGGCCAAAATGGACCAATAGATCTGCACCTAATGAAAGAGGGAATCAAAGGACCTAACACTATCCAGGCAGACATAAATGGCAAAACTTCTGCATCCTTGTAATACCAATTACAGTCGCCAGCATAACACTGAGCTCCTGTTGAAAAGCATGGTGAGATACTCAAGGCAGATTTTTAAAGGCACATCTCCCTGCGTGTCCCCGAGGGACCGAGTGGGGCTGAGCAGAGAAGCATTCTGTGTTAAAGTGATGTCTCATCCTGAGAGACAGCCAGGCACCCCCTCAGCCCCAGCCAGGGCACGGAAGGATGCTGAGGGACTTCCAAAGACGAGCCCAGGGCCTCTACTCTCCCAGCAGGGCCAGGGTACTCCTTGGAGGCCGCACCCAACTTACAGGCCCAGCTGGGCTCTGTTGAGGGACAAAGGGGTGGCTCTGGGTGCTGACTGGGCCTGGCATTCCCAGTGACAACAGATTCTGCTAATGCCTTTCCAATGCTGAAGAACAGGAACGTGGCCCGAGAAAGCAGGAACAGCACTGCAGTGCCTCTACCTTGGAGGGGGGCCTTCAGCACAAAGGCTACAGATAGGAGGGAGCAAGACCAAATCTGAGAAAACACTACAGGCTGGGGGCGGGGGTCACTGAAGCTTATCACTACTCATGACCTCACAGTTTGTAAGAGTTAAGCTCACAAGAACTAAGCTCCTCCCTCTCCTTTCGCAAAGTACCTTTTCAAGACCGACTAAAGGGCCCTCTTGCCTAGAGGAAGAGGGCTGGGCTGGACTAATCCTGCCTGAGTTTAACCTAGGGTAGGGAGTTCTGGAAAGCTGGATGTGAGCTACAGCCAGGATAGCACTGCATGTATTAAACTGCCCACTACCTACCCCGACTCTGGAAATCACCCTCCCATCTAGAGATCACTTCCCGGGGTCTGCCATGGGCTGCTGGGGGGGACACACCGCAAGAAGGCAGCTCGCATCCCTGCAGGAAGCTCTCCCAAACTCTCCTCCTCCCACCCTCTGCTGTCAAGGAGAGAGGCACCATTCCCAGCCCAGAGATCCATCTCCTGTAAGCTGCACAAACCGACCCCTCGGGGAGTGCCAGATCCCTGTCCCTGCCATGGCAAAGTTTCCCAGGCAAAATCTCTTGTTTCTCAAC
>NW_027529682.1:189705-285636 GCF_008692635.1 Crocuta crocuta
AGGAGAGGGAGAGGTGAGGGTTTTGTTTTTAAAATGGAAGGTAAAAATATTCTGACTGCTTCTGCGGCTACCAGACAGCTAGCTCACACCCCAAGCAAGAGGAGGCTCTAATATCCCAGCATCAGGCCCAGAAAGAGGGGTCTCCAAAGCCCCAAGGTGTGTGTGTGTGTGTGTGTGTGTGTGTGTGTGTGTGTGTGTAGTGGGCACGGTGGAGGGGCCACCCCACTCTCCTTTGGAAGCCTGNTGACTTCTCAGAGAGAAGCCTCGAAGAGATCAGAGCCTGCCCACTGGGATGAGGGTGCCCTATAGAGCGGGGTGAACAAGGCCCCTGGGGCTGGCTGTTGGGCTGGGGAGAGAGCCACTGTGCCCACTACCAGCCCCATGTGACCCATGGGACCCTTCTTTACCACGTTCCCTCAGCATGCACCACCCACCAGGCCCCTCAAAGTTGGAGCCTCTTTCCAGCTGCACTTGGATTCTCCCCACAGCCCCCCAACTTCCACCAACCCCCTCCCCCCAGGGGAGGATGCTGGCAGAAAATAACTGCAGCGGGGCAGAAGCTGGGATGGGCCAGAGAGGGCGACCCAACTTTGTAGGGTGTGCAGGCCCCCTCCTGACCCCTCGAGAGCTGTGGGGGGTGGGATAGGCCTGTGTGAAGGAGACCTCTTGAGGATGCTCAGGTGCTGAGGGGACCACGGGTTGAAGAATGATGACAAGGAGGAAGGGGCCAAATCCCTCTCCTCTACTTACCACGACAGCTTGAATCCTTTCATTAGTACAGGCACGGCAAGCCACTGACCGTGTCCTTAGCATCCCCGTGACAGCTCCGGAGGTCCCAGGACATATTTGAAAAGATGACGAAGTCCCCAAAGAACAGAAGCCCATGTAATGTGACTTGAACACAGAGAGAGAAAGAGAGAGAGCGAGCGAGAGAGCGCGAGAGCTGGCGCCAGCCAGAAGAACCGCTGCTGGTTGGGCTCAGAGGCCAAGGGCAGCCTCTGCAAATCCAGCCCCCGGGGCTGGAGCCGCTTGCCCGAGCCCTTGCGGCCACTGCCAGCTTCTGATGGGGACGGGCAATGCCGGCGAGGCTGCAAAACAAGCCCGGAGTGGCTTTCAACAGGCAGGCCGGGGGCCACCCCGCCCACCCTCGCCTCCCGCAGGCTCAGAGCAGCCTGGGGGGCAAAGGACCCAACGAGAGCCCAGCAGGAGAGCAAGAACGGAGCAGAACCTGCACCTCTCTTCCCCCAGGCGGCAGCTCCCGCAGCTCCATATAATCTCCTCATCAATGCAGT
Organism: Crocuta crocuta; assembly: GCF_008692635.1. Taxonomy (NCBI): domain Eukaryota; kingdom Metazoa; phylum Chordata; class Mammalia; order Carnivora; family Hyaenidae; genus Crocuta; species Crocuta crocuta. The sequence continues at coordinate 190,998 of NW_027529682.1, forward strand.
ACCCAAGCAAAGCACTGCCAGCCACTTCCGCCCATTTAAAGACACAGCACATGTTTTGTCCCGGGATGGGACAGAAAGTCAGGGAGAGGGTGAGCGAGCAAGGTGATGCCCGAGAAGGAAGAGGAGAGGGGGCAGGAAGAGCGCAAGTGGAGCACTTCCACAAGCATCCATCCAAGGTGTTAAAAAATGCCACACCCCAGGGGGAGGGGAGTGCAGACCCCAGGCCTTCTGCAAATCTCTGGCATCCCAAGCAGCATCCCGAGCGGAGCAGACCTGAAAGCCCGCCACCTCCCCCTCCTCCCGGGGTTAGTGCTTAGAGGCCCAACGGCGAGCTGCTCAAGACCACCTTAAATAGAATCCTCACCCTTTCCCCAGCAAGGCGGGGCGAGCCAGCGGTGAGATCCCAACCAGTTCACAGCACGGGGAACACACAGTGCTTGTCCCCTGCTGGGTAAAGTGCCCGGCCCCAGGGCCACCACTTCAGGGGTGCGCAGTGAGGCAGCAACTTATGGTGGCCCAGTAGCGCCCCCAGTCACCTGGGGCCTGGAATCCATTTAAGGTGGTCACGAGGGCCTGGTGTTGGATCTCAATTGACATTTTATCACCAATACCAGGCTATAGACGATTCAGACCAGGCATGGCATCAAAGAGAGGAGGCACTGAGATTTTCAACTCCAACTAGAACATAGAATTTGCTCTTAAAAATCCTCCAACATGGGCCCACTGTGCTCCAGCCCTAACAGCTTCCGAGGCTGTGTGACTCTTTTTATTTTTTTGGCCTCCCCTAGATTGCGGACTATCTGGGTCAGTAATGCGGATGGGTGAGTGCAAACAAAGAGGAGATTAATTATGAAATAGCAACCTCCAACTGAACCATACTAAGCCTTTACCCTGAAACTTGCCTCGAAGCAATCCACAGACATCCATATGTGTTGTGTGCACATCATGTATACTGACCCCTTGAAGCAACAGCCTCAAGAAAAATCAGAGCGCCAGATCCTCCCACTGGTAATGCTCGCTCTACTTATAACTACTTAGTACCTGCCTTCCTCTTCTAATTTTTTAAATTTTTAAAATTTTTAAAAATTTTATTAAAAATTTTTAAAAATTTTATTAAAATTTAAAAATTTTATTTCTGAGAGAGAGAGACAGCATGAGGAGGGCAGAGTCAGAAAGAAGGGGAGATACAGAATCTGAAACAGGCTCCAGGCTCTGAGCTGGCTGTCAGCACAGAGCCTGACGCGGGGCTCGAAGCCACAAACCGTGAGATCGTGACATGAGCCAAAGTTGGAAGCTTAACTGACTGAGCCACCCAGGCCCTCCCTGCTTCCTCTTTTCAGATGGTAAACTCTAGGTGGGCAGGGGCTGTGTGTGTGTTGAGCTCTATCCCCTCACTGATCTAGGAGGGCTTATACATACTAGATACTATTAGCAAGTGTTTAATTGAAGTGGCCTTATTCGAACCCAACTAAACCACTGCAGTCTCTCTCCAGGGTCCAGAAGATCCAGCAAAAACACCCTTTAAGGGATCCTGAGCTCTTAGAGATGTCCTCTCCAAGCAGCCCTGGCCTATGGAATACCCAGCCTATGGAATCCACAGACCCCAGCCAAACAGCATGGAAATGCTCTCGAGACCTCAGAATATATCTTTAGTTACATATCCAGGCCATTCTTTCAACTTAGGTACTGTAGGGCTGCAGAAGGTCTCCTTTACAACGTAGGTAATTCACTCCACGGGCCTCCCGGGACCTGGGATGCCACCCTAGGCAAATGGCACTGAGAATACACTAGGTAGATGAGAATACTCTCATCCTGTCCCCTCCAGTGTACGCATATGATGGGAGGAACATGAAAAGGAGAGCCTAGTTGGCTGGGGACAATCAACCACCTCAAATTCCCCTTGGCTCTTTCCTGTTTCTGTAACCTGGGTTCTTTTACAGAGCTCGGGAACCTGGCTCCATTTTTGTGGTCCATAAGAAAATCTCAAAATATGACTCAAAGGGGGCTTTAAAGAGCCATGGGATTGCTATCCTTCCTTGAAATATATCAAAGACTAAGGCCAAGCAAAGTGAAGAGGCCTTCATCGTTTCATGTATTTTCCCTCTTTGGTCTTCTCCTAGAGGGCAGGTCGGTCTGCATGGTTCGCAAAGTTTCCTGACCGGTAAGGTGTCAGCACTGACAACATTCTAGATTACTGTGGGGGTGAATACACAGGTTAATGATCAGGCAGGTGCTTTCAATTCTCCTGCTTCTGCCTGACGCTCTAATCTGGCTGCTCCTTGAGATCTGTATTTTAGGCAGGGTAAGAATGTTTACGAAAAAAACCAAAAGGCCAAAGAGTTCCATTTCTGGCAATATGGCAGACTAGATATCCTGATGGACCTTCCGGCTAAAAACAACTACAAATGCTGGATGAAAGAAAATATTTAGAAAGAAAAAGAGAGAGAGAGAGAGGAAGTTTTAAAAATGCTTGATGGGCTATCAAAACAAGAAGACAAATTTAGAGACCACAAATTCAGTGAGGGCAGAAACCCAGAAAATTAAGGAAAGCCTTATGGATATGTTTTCTAGAGAAGGTCCTTGTTGAACCTGCAAAACCGGGCCTTGGTTTTCTGGACCTCACAGACCATGGTCGGTCGGCAGAGACAACGGCACAGGCCTACTAGTGGGAGGAGGAGAGAGGAGGTCACTTCATAGAGAAGTAGGAGGTCCTGCTGGCTTACCCTAAGCCTACCAGTGAGCCTCCAAGAAACTCCCACATGCTGCTGAGGAACTCAAAGACAGGCCTGTCTTCAACCTTGGCAGAGACCAAACAATCTCCCCTGATAAATCATAATTACCAACTGAGCCTCACACAGACGGCTGCCTGAGGATTTCCTAAACAATTCACATACACACACACACACACACCCCAATGTCCAGAAAGGAGAAGGCGGATGGACTCCACCACAGTAAAATGGAGCACATCCGATCCTCAAAATGGATCATAAAGAGGGAGAAAAGGCCAGGCTTTCCTGGGAGAAGATAACTGCAACAAATGTAGCTGAAAAAGAAATTTTGGTTCACAGAATTTATAAATAAATACATCTACAAATCAATAGGAAAGAGAAAAAACACTTAGAAAAAGAGACAAGGGATTTGAATAAGCACTTTCACAAGAGGAAGTGATCAATACATATATAAAAAGGTGCTCAACCTCATTAGCACTCAGGAAAATGTAAGTTTAAAATGCCAATGAAATGCTAACTTCATACCTATCTGATCTAGCAAAAGTTAAAAAGTCTACTAATATAAAGGCTAGAAAGGAGCCAATAGAGGGGAGTCTGGGTGGCTAGTTGGTTAGGCGTCCGACTTTGGCTCAGGTCATGATCTTGTGGTTTGTGAGTTCCAGCCCCGGTCGGGCTCTGTGCTGACAGCTCAGAGCCTGGAGCCTGCTTCAGATTCAGTGTCTCCCTCTCTCTCTGCCCCTCCCCTGTTCATGCTCTGTCTCTCAGTCTCTTTCTCTCTCGCCCTCAAAAATAAATAAACATTAAAAAAAAGAAATAAAGAAAGGAGCCTGTGGACATGTATATAGTGGTTCAACTCCGTAAGCAAACCATTTGGTACTACATAGTAAAGTTGAAGAAATGCATCCCCTGACACCTAATGGTCCCATTCTACCATCTGAAGAAGCTCCCATTAAGAAATGTGTAAGAGGTGGGGCGCCTGGGTGGCTCAGTCGGTTAAGCGTCCAACTTTGGCTCAAGTCATGATCTCATGGTTCGTGGGTTCGAGCCCCGCATTGGGCTCTGTGCTGACAGCTCAGAGCCTGGAGCCTGTTTCAGATTCTGTGTCTCCCTCTCTCTGACCCTCCCCTGCTCCTGTTCTCTCTCTCTCTCTCTCAGAAATAAATACAACATTAAAAAAAGATTAAAAAAGAAAAAAGAAATGTGCAAGAGAAACTTCACACAGCACTCTGTGTGATAACATGGCTTGTGGAAACAAACCCCCAAACCTGGAAACCAATGTCTATCAACAGCAGAAAGGATGGACAGCTAGGATTTTCTTAAGGTGTGAACAGTACGTAACATTCAGAAAAATTATAAATTCCTATCACATGCAACCAAGTGGATGCATCTCAGAAACGATGTTGAGCACAGAAAGCAAATCAATGAAGAAAGCACAGCTTATGGTTCTATGCATGTACAGCCACAGAACAAACACATAACAAGATACTTCACGTTCATGTATAGAAAGGTACTCAGCCTCATCAGTACTCAGAGTATCCAGATACCCTCTATCTGTATAGCTAGATAGTCTATATCCATAAAATGGAAAATCAAGGAAGTGGCAGACTCCACACTCTAAAAGGCAGTCACCTCGAAGTGGGGAAGACAATGGAATCCGCAGGACAGGCAAGAAGTACACTGTCTGTTGTTTCTTCTTTCTGTACACTTTATACATTTTTTATATATAATCTTTGTATCTGTTCAGTATTTAGCAAAAAACATTTAACAATAAACACCGTAATTAGAAACACCTGACACCAATCTTCTCCTTCCAATTTTTGTGAACAGAATGGATGGGAGGGGAGGGGAGGGCAGTGGTGGGGAATGGCTGACCGTGTTATCTACGTTTCCAACGATTTGTGTTATCTACATTTTCAAAAATCCAAGTTCAAAAAACTGGCCTTCCCTGGCTCATGGATATTCCGATGTCTGTTGTGTTTATAAGGCCTGATTAACAGAAAGTTGAGCTGTATTGCTCCAAACCTCGTGCTACCATGGTTTCTTCCAAACTTTACTGCGTTTGGAATGCAGGTTGGAAAAAAAAAATCAAAAAGGGGCTTTGATTTTAGCTGCTTTGACTTGTCTCCTGGTCTCCTAGCCAAGCCTTAAGGTCTCACCACATCGGTACTGTTCCTTCTCCAAGCCAACAAGGAAGTGCGGGATTGATGCTTCTCGCCTCCTCTGTAAGTAGGGGCTGGGCTGGCAGGAGGTCCTCAACCGGAGCAAACGGCTCTGCAGACACCCAAGGCCTCGCCAAGGGAAACCTGGAGGCCGCGGGCCACCGAGCCCACCACAGAATTCAGCTCCCCTGACTGCCACCCCTCAGCGGCTCTTTCCACCACCAGAAGCTCACGCCACCTCATGACCTTGGGAATTCGCTGGGAGCCTACGTGGGGCAGAAGACAGGCAGTGGACATGATCCCCGAGGCTCCCCTTCTATCCGGAGTTGCTGGACTCTGCTCGCCTCCCGAGGAAGGAGAGCCGCAGGGCCAGGGCAGTGCTGCAGGCCTCCAGGAGCTGGCGAAACTGGGGCAGAGCCATGCCGCAGTCACACGTTGGGGAATCAAAGCTCCGAGCTCAGGCAGGGGAGTCGTCAGGCACTGAGAGTGTTATATTTAAGGAGCGTTTTGGAGGTCAGGAAGCTGGTGAGAGGAGCAGCGGGGGAGGAGCGGCGTCCTAAACACTGCATTTCAACAAGCCTCCTCATCCTCCAGCCAGAATCCTCTTCCAAATCCCAAACTGCAGTCAATAGAGCCTGTGTGAGGGGGACGGCAGATGGCCAGAGCGGCACCGATCAGGTGCTCCCCACCACTTTCCTGTCCCCTCCTCCACCCCCACCCCACCCCCNGTGGGCTGCAGGCATTGGCCTTGCCTTCTGGTCTGTTCATCTGTGTCAGCTCCCAGACAGGAGCTTCCCGAGCCCGCCCTGCTCCTCCCCTCCTGTGTGGGAACCCGTGTGCACACCCCTGCCCTCCAGCCCCACCAGTCCACTGTAGGGAGGGGAGAGGCAGGGAGGGGGCCCAGGCCACAGAAGAGCAGAGGTTGAGAGGTGTGTGTGGGAAGCGAGCGGGGGCTCGGGGTTCATTTCAGACATGCTTCCTTTGGCCTCCGTGACCCCAGGCATTGACTTGGGGTGCTGGAGCAGAAGCAGAAAATCAAAATCAAAAATGGACAGACCCACCTCCCCCAATCCTTCTTTGTCCCTCCTTCACAATCTGCTGATCCAGAATGTTCCTTTCGGGCCACCGACAGGATGGGCAAGGGCAGAGCCCAGCTCCAACCAGCTTCGTCCTGCCCCCAGCTGCTTCACCAGCACAGCCAACTAGAGAGGGAGGAAGACACTGAGGCCCAGGGAGGTCTACTTCTCTTGTTACTGCTGGTGGCTCTTCCTAGCCACAAGATGGGGGGGTGCTGTGGTTGGTAAAATCGGGAGAAGTGAAAGGTGAAGTCCAGTGCCGGCAGCACAAACCCCCTGACCTCTTGCTAGCCTCGGAGCCTCTCCTCAGCCACGCCTGGATGAGATCACCTCTCCTGCTCACCTCAGTGGCAGTGCCCGGCTAACCTAGGTCTCTCCCTCTGTCGAGGCAGCTCTGGACATCCCTTCCCCCTGAAGGCTTCCTGGCTTCTCCATGACGGCTGGCAATGGAAACCCCAAAGAGGACCCCCTTGCTGTCTCCTACAACTCTATCCCTTTGTCTCCAAAATCTCTCCCCGGCTTCCTGACCACCTGTCCACCTGCCTCGGTGCTGGCTTTCTTCCTGTCTTTTTCACTAGTGTGTTCTTGATCACAACGGTCTCTGCTGCTAGAAGGCAGGGTCGCCCCCTGGGGGTAAAGCCCTCCTGTCAGGAAAGAGGCACACACCTTGGAAAACCCCCACCAACCAGGAGTGGGGACCTCACCTGACTTCCCTCATTCTAATTACATGCATAACAAAAGAAAACATCTCTCCTGCCAGATGGCAGATTTCTAATTACCCACCCTGATCCTCCTGGTTTATCCTCAGGAGAAATTCAGGGTGACTGATGGCATCAGGGACCCAGAAGGGAGCTTAGAGACTCAGGTTCTCTCAGGGAGGGAGCGCCCATACGCCCACGGCCAGCTGCTCCTGCTGTCTTCTCACCAAATGGAGACTTCTTTCTCCTCTAAGTTACACTTGAGAAGGACTGTTAACAAACTGATGAACTCAATTTTAACAGTGAAAGACTCCTGGCCAAGGACATAATACTGCTGGCAGAGAAACTGCTCGGTGGTATGACAGGCCTTGGGAAAGCCACATTCTTAACTGACACGGGCCGGACACCAACCCTGGAGGCATGGACTGCGGTTTCTCACGCACGACTCTGGAAGTAGAAGGGAGTTCAAATCCACACTTAATAGCTATGTGACCTTGAGCAAGGTACTTAATTTCTCTAAGCCCCAGCTCCATCTACACAAAGGTGATAATGACAACAACCCGCACAGCTAGTAGGTGTCAATGACATAACACATGACGCAACATCAAGTGCCCAGTACATTTTAACCATTATCATGATTATTCCCAACCGATGTGCACAGACAGCCGCCACTACCTTTTTCTGCAGGGACTACAGGCTCCATTTCTGTGCTTCCTTATCTACTTCTTCTCCTTTACATAAACAAAAGTTTCTGATTGTTTTCTATTTTGTTGGGGGATGTTTTTATATTCTTACTTTGTGATACTTCTGTCATATCAGTCAGCCATTTATTTATTCAAAAATAACCATACTTATTGAGTCCCTACTACGTTCAGGACCCAGACAAATCATGATGATTTTGTGTGTGTGTGTGTGTGTGTGTGTGTGTGTGTGTGTGTGTGTGCTTTAAATTTTGTTTAATGTTTTATTTATTTTTGAGAGAGAAAGAGACAACGTGAGCAAGGGAGGGTCAGAGAGAGAGGGAGACACAGTATCCCAAGACAGGCTCCAGGCTCTGAGCTGTCAGCACAGAGCCAGATGCAGGGCTTGAACCCACGAACTGTGTGATCATGACCTGAGCTGAAGTCCGACGCTTAACTGACTGAGCCACCCAGGTGCCCCCTCATGATGTTACTTCAATAATAAATCAAACATCCTCCTTGATCTCCAGAAGTTTATAATCCAATAAGGAAGGTGAGACATGGACATTAAGTAGTTACATTAAGTAATTCTAACATAAAGTTTAAAGTGGTAAGTCCTGTAAGAGAGGCACAGGTAATCAGGACACAGTACTTCTGTTTACCAAAATGAACATATGTTGGTAATCATTATGCCAATTTTTCAATTAATAAGTAATGATGAATATTCTCAGCCAACCTATGTTAAGTCTGTCTACGATAATTATTTCTTGATCAGTCTGGTCTTACCACCAAAGAGTTAGCCAGAAAAAGGATCCAATATTTGTTACCATCCGTTATGGAGACAAGAACTTCCTATTTGCATGACAGGTGTCCAGAAATAGTGCCTTCAGAACATATTGCTATTATCACTGCCAATAAAGACAGGTTTATTTGGACAGAGCAGCCTGCATCTAATGGATTGGAATCTGAAATTTCATTTCCTACCATTAGGACATTTTCTCATCAGAGCCTTAAGGCTGGGGGAAAAATGTGGAAGATGTTTCAGGCCCCTCTACCTACTATATTCTCACAACTGACGTGAGATGGCGTAATCATGAGTAAACCTCCAAAGAGCTCAGGTTCCATGTTTTTTATGACTACTCGGTAAATGCACCTGTGCCCTTCCATACTCAGCCACCAGCTACATCTCATGGTTCAAGGGCACCATGAGGAAGTATTTATAAGATCTGTGGACAACTGACAAAAATAAGGGCAACATGGTTAAGTTTTCAAGAAACTAAATATATTGAATGTTTAGTTTTGGATAACATGTCCTTTTAAATTGGTATTAAGGAGCGCCTGGTGGCTCAGTGGGGTAAGCATCTAACTCTTGATTTCGGCTCAGGTCATGACCTCATAGTTCATGAGATCAAGCCCCGTGTTGGGCTCGTGCTGACAGCTCAGAGCCTGGAGCCTGTTTGGGATTCTCTGTTTCCCTCTTCCTCTGCCCCCTCCCCTACTTGTGTTTTCTCTGCCCCTCCCCTACTTGTGTTTTCTCTCTCTCTCTCAAAATAAATACACACACACACACACACAAATATGTGTTAAAATACTCTTTAAACAGTGGCGGTGGACGTTTTCTATTTTAGTTTTGTTACCTTCCATAGGTAATATAAACATGTGGCAATTCTCTGTCAGTCCACCACTTTTTTCAGCTTCTCTATCAGATGCACAAGTTCAGACCCCCCTATGAGGAAGGGCTGCTGAGTTCTGAGACCTCACATTCCACTCTAAGGAGAGGCAATGCCTCCTAAGTGCTGGGAAGGGGGATCTGAAAGCCTTCTTCAGTCAACTCCCTTGTCTTTAGGTAGTCACCTGCGTCCCAGAGGTTCCTAATGGGGTGAGGGGGGGGGGAGGCTAGTGGCATATAAGTGGCATATCACATTATATTAGTTTCAGGTGTAGAACATAATGCTTCATTACTTGTACACATTGTGAAATGATCACAAAAAGTCCTGTCAACATCCATCCCCAAGCACAGTGTAAGACTTTTTTCTTAGGATGACCCAAGCTACTCTTGAATGCTTTAACAAAGCATTGGAGATATGACTGTGCCTCCCGCATATACAAGGTCAACTACTGCTACTTCCCCAACCTCAGACACCGATTTCCAATTGTTCTGGAACACTGTCACCTAGATGTCCCAAGGGCACCCCAAAGCCAGCCTGAATAAATGCAGCTTCTCCATGCCCCTCTATACCTCCTGCATGCTTCAGTGAATGGTACCAGCCACCAAGTCACCCAGTCAGACACCTGGAATTCACCCTATACTCCTCTTCTACCTCCCACTGAACTAGATACAAAGGCCTGTCCATTCCAACTCCCTGAATGACTCCAAGTTTGTTTCTTGCTTTTAGTTTTAAATCTGTCTTTCAATTCTCATTGTTACATATGGCGTTGTGCCTACCTCTCCTTTATTTGTTTGTTCATTTACCAAATACTTATTGAGCACCTATTACACTACTTCATAACATATGGAGAAGGGGGTGTGACTTAAAAAGCAAAATCACACTGTCCTTGCCCTTAAAAAAAAAAAAAAAAAGCTCACAGTCCAGTTGGGGTAGACAGACACGTAAAAAACAAACAAACAAAGTCTCCAAGATGGCACAAAATGAGGAAATGATCAATTATCTGTCTACCTTGTAGCCAGAGAGTACTTTTACTTATTTTTTTTTAAGTTTGAGAGAGAGAGAGAGAGTGAGTGCAGGCAAGGGGCAGAGAGAGTGGCGGGGGAGGGGGGGTGGAGAAGGGCTGAGAATCAAAAGCAGGCTCCCTGCTGTCAGCGCAGAGTCCAATGCAGGGCTCAAACTCACAAACTGTGAGATCATGACCTAAGCCGAAATTCAAGAGTCAGACGCTTAGGTGACTGAGCCAGCCACCCAGGCACCCCAGAGACTATTTTTGCAAAAGCAAAGCCGATGAGATCCTAATGTATTTCGACTGTTCCCAGTATCTACATGAACTTAGTACTGTGCAAGGCTGTCATGGGATGTCAATCCCCATGTCTAGCTCCATCATCTGCCTCCTGTGGTCCACCTGCTCCTAAGCCCCAATCACGCCAAATTGCTCGCCATGACCTAGGCTTTGCCACGTGCGCGCTGTCTCCTCTTGTCCAGCTGCTGTTCAGCGAACAGCTATGGTGGGCCAGGCATTGTCTCATTTAATCCTCAGGACAATCCTGCAGGGTCGACAGTATCACCCCCGTTTACAAATAAGGATTCGGAGGGCAGGCCATGATAACCTGCTCAAGTTCGCAGAGCCAGAAAGTGGCAGCGCCAGGCTGTGAAGGCAGATGTGTCCAACTTCAGTTCATAATACCACCTCTCTTCTGTTGTCCACCCGCTAAGCTCCTGCTGACACTTCAGGTCTCAGATCAAATGTCGCTTCCTTTAGAAAGCCCTCCTGCCTGCCTAGGCCAACATCAAATGGTTCTTTTGAGCTTCCCCGCTGACTTGAACTTCTGTTACAACCCCTGTTACCTTGTAACATCATAATGTTTCATCATGTTTACTCTTCTGTCTCCCCCAAGAACCCATGAGCTAACTGCTCACAGGGATCATATGCTATCCAATTACAAGCTCCATGCTCAAACCTTGGCTGGCATATAACCGGCATTTAATAAACACTCCTTGAATGAATGCCCTGATGAATTCCCACGTATCTCTTTTCTCCAACTGAAACAGGAACTCTCAGGGCACAACTTGCCGTCTACATACCTTAACACAGTCACATCAAGACATAAGATGGCCCTGCTCTGAAATTACAACCTTAAAAAAAAAAAAAAGTACCACAGCAATGCTATAACAGCCCCAAACCCCAGACTCCAGGAGATGAAATCATACCTCCAAGAGCCCTCCTCCAGGAACTGAACACAGTCTAAAGAGGTAGTGTTGTCGTCAAGAGTGATCACACTTCCAAACCATAAGCTCTTTCATTCTGGGAAAATGGAACCCAGTATATTTTGGGCTAAGGGAAATCCTGGGAACGGCACCTCAGAACTAAAAGGGACAAGGTAAGACTGATGCATTTACATGTATTTAGCAATACATACCAGTAAAATGATGTATTAAAGAAACAATAGCCGAATCATATACAAATGACATACCAATGAGTCACAACGTGAATTTTCACTCAACAGTTTCACTGCATTTAGACGTTATCAGAGATTCGGTACGTGAGCCATAATATATAGATTCTCTTTGTACCTAGGCTGTAAGATGCAAGCAGGCTCTTTATGGGAGCATCTTGATCAGGTAAAGTTTCTTAAACATTTGTGAGTTATAATCCTTCCGGGGAGCTGTGGAGAGCCATTGGTACTCTTCCCAGAAAAATGCAGAGAAATATAAAATTCTGCCTACAAATGAGAGAGGCTCGTGGGCCCTCTTCTAAGGACCTTAGGGGTTCGTGGGCCCGGACTGAAAACACCTAAACTAAACTCCCTCCAAAGGATTTGGGAGTAGAGAAGATTCAAGAAAAAGAATCAAAGCTCCGGGGTTAAATGGCATCTGTCTCCATGGCCAATCAGATTCACTCTCTGAGGCCCTGGAAGCAAATGCCAGCCTCAGGAGTGGTCTGGCCCCAAGACCTGACTGATGATCATCTGCAGTCTTGACTAGCGAATGGTTAAGAGCCTATGAAAAATGGAGCTGCCTCTGTTTCTACCTCCATCTGCAGCTGCAAACACACGCCTCCTAACTAATCAAAGAGTAACTCTCCAATCCCTGCAAACCACACCTTTCCCCCAGCACGCACCACCACCAACCCTTGAGAGCCAACTGTTGGATCCCAAACCACTTACAACTTCAAGAGCTAGTTGACTGGGAGGTTTGCAAGAGGGAAGCCTGGTGAGAGACGACACCTGATGTCACCGACAGGAGCACTGCAACCACAAAGCAAACTGCGTGGAGCAAACCGGCCTGGATCTGAACGCAGTTGCAGACGTCTGCTCCCCTGGCCGCCTCTGCACACTGCCACGGGAGAACCGCATCTTGCTCCATCCGTGCTCACTGTGGGTACTCGAATGCTTGTGGGAGGAGGGAAAATACGGGGGAGCTGGAGACAGAGGAGGGACGGAGTCCAGGGAGTTCTCAGTTAGCTATGTTCTCCCCAGCAACTTTCTTCAAAGAAAACGGATCTAAGCTGGCTAAAACAATAGCTGTAATTTTTCACCACGGTGCGGACTAGAAGATGACAGCCCAGAGAGGTTAAGTAACTTGGAGCAGATCACACCACACGCGCGAGTAGGAGAGAGGCGCCGGGAACCCAGATCCGTGATTGGCAGAGATATGTCCTCACCACCAGAATGCATTACTGCCCAGAGCACGCTTGCTGCTCGGGCCTCCAACCTTCTTCCCTCTTGCACATACACACGAGGTACCCAACCTGCTCCAGAAGTCTGAGCCTCATCTAGTCCTGCATCTCTGAGACAACGGAGACGTGTCGTGTAGCCCAAAATGAAAGCCCCCAAACCTGTCCAAGAGTTGAGAAATCCTAGGACTAGAGGTCTCTCCTCTCTCCCTGCACAGAGGGGTTGGGGTTGGGGCTTGCAGACTCCACCTCCTTCGATCTCCTGTCTACTCCCAATGGCTCAAGCTCCCTGCTTGGGAAAACGCACAGACGCTGCAAATTCCAAACTGCAAGCAGGATTCAGGAGGGATTAGAAACTCATTTTAGGAACGCCCTCTAGTGAGCCCACAGGGTCCGGGCGACAGAGCACCGGGGCACTTTCCCTGGAGGGGCCCAGACCCACACTACCATTGGGGCATCAGATGAGCGGTGGGAGGGGACAGCAAAGGCATCTGCCACTCAGAGACCAACACCTCGCCAATCCCAAGGCCATCGCCTGCTGCAGGATGGGAGGCCGTCTCTGCTCTCAAGACTGTCCAGCCCACACCGACCCCACCCATTCCTTATACAACAGGCAGAGGGAAAAGAGAAGCAAACAGAGAAGGTGGAAAGGAAGGGTGGGGATGTCACACATGGATGAAGAGAGCACTGTGGTGTGAGGAAGAGAGACCAAAAAGGAGGGAGTGACTAAAGAGACGGGATAAGGATAAAAGAATAAGGAGGCAGAGCTAACAAGAAAGACACAGATCAGCCCAGACAGAGCTAGAGACGAACCCCCCTCCCCCACCTGCTCAGACTTCTGGGTGTGCAAAGGTGAGGAGTGTGCTCTGTCAGACCCAGCCCTTCCTCCCCTCTCCTGAGGGCTTCATGCTCAGGGGGTCATTTCCCTCCGTTCTGACACAGCCCCCGGACGCTCGGGAGTGGTGGGCTGAGGGACAGGAGGGGAGAGAGAAGTGAACCAAAGGCAGAACTCGCCAAGCGAAGCCACTTACGCACAGTGCGGCCGGCAGCATTTCCATCCTACCTTTGCTGTCGCCATATCAGCCGGCTCCATGATTTCTGCTTGGCCTAAGGAGCAGTGGCCCCATCCAGAGAGAAAAGGCAGAGTCACAAATGTCCACCCACAAAGAGCAAACCACCCCTCTGGAAGGGCAGGGAAAAATGAGAGACTGATTTCTACTCTCTGGCCCCCTGGGATGTCCTCTACTGGGGGTGGGGGCAGCGGACTGGAAAGAGGCTTGGGGTCCCCAGCAAGTTGGGGAGGGGGGCTGCCTGGGTTCCCACAGATGCTCACATCAGGCTGAGTCAGGGGGCGTCTCCCCTTGCCTGATGCTTCTTCCCAGGAGGCGAGTGCGGGTCTCCCAGGGCTCCCCCTGCTGGGGGAGAGCGCACAGAGATGGGGGCCCTGCCCTCCCATCACCCGGCCAACTGGTACCCACAGGTCAGGAAGAGCAGGGCGTGTGGGCAGAGGCCAGCTGGCGGGTGCTGAGCAAGTGCTGGGGGTAGCAGGTAGGGAGGAGGCTGGGGGCCCAGGGGGCGGGTGTGAGAACCTCAAGGAGGAGGTGCAGGCACTCAGATGGAAGCAGGCGGTGCTGTGCAAGGAGGTGCCGGAGGCTCGGAGCCGGAGCCCTGCGCGGCAAGGTCGAGAATGCAGAGGGAGAGGAATGTGCCGGGTGAAGCCACTCACCTTGCAATAACATTCAGACTGACTGAGGCCTACACAGGAGCCAGGAGCGGGCGGTTCACACCCCCCCACTCCACTCCCAGAGACTCACAGCCTCTGTCTAAAGGTACATGAGAGCAGCCGGCAGCCCGGCTGGATCCGCAGAGGCCCCTGGCTCTCTCGGAGCAGCCTGATTGGAGGAGCAGGATGACTTCATCCGGCCCCATTCATCACTGTAGGTTTCCTGCCTGGCAGGGACAGGCCGCCCTGCTCGCAGAGACTACAGCTTCCTCTCCGGCCCATTTTACTTTGGCAACCTGGGAGAGGCTGTGGCAGCCAGAGGCCGCGGGAGGAGGGATCAGAGCACCCCAGGCCCTGGAAGGGAAGAGGCTGCTCACGTTTTAAGGAAAGCACAAAGCAACTACTTAAATAAAACACGGTGTGGATATTCACTGTGTGGATTTGCTGGTGCTGGCACCCAGATGAACACAAAGGAGCAGCGCTCCTCCGAAGCCACAAGAAGGAAGTATGTGTGCTCTCTAAACCACTGCCCTTCCTACCCAATCTTTAGAGATATTCTCCCAGTCAAAGACAATAACCTATGGAAAAGCCGATCAATAGCCTCTGCTCTACCAGCTCTTCATCTGTGCTAAACTGGGCTGGCTGTTAAGGACGTTGATTCCTTTATGCTTCTGATTTCAGACCCGCAAAGTATTAAGGTGGAAGGGGCCTTAAAGCTGCAGCTCCATTTTACAGATGAGAAAACAAAGACCCGGAGGAGAGCAAAAGGGTCAGAGAAAGGCCTGCCAACACTCCTTTCTGAATTCCAAGTTGACTAATCCCTCAGAAAGGGTGAGACCCTGAGAGATAGACCCTTCATTTACCCCCTCCCAATCCAGCTTCCAGAGCTGAGAAAAATCCAGCACAGCCAGGGTTAAAGAGAGAGAGATTAAAATAGAAGAGAATAAAAAAGGCAGGCAAGGAACCTGTGATCACTCATCCACTCCTGCCTCCCTCACCCCTCACTCTTCTCTTACCCCGCTGCTGTTCAAGCCTGACTTAAAAAACAAAACTGCGCATTCAGGGGGACCAACACAGAGCAGGAAAGAGTTTACCCTGAAAGAAGGAGACCACCACCAATTCCATTCTACACGGACTTTGTGCATCTGGCTTAAGAACAGGACCGGAAGAGTTAACTCCCATTTGTATGGGGCCCCAGTGCATTTCCCATTCTGCTGCCTCATCTGACACTCAGAGGAAGTCTCTGAGGTAACTATTGTTTTCTCTGTTTCAAAGACAATTAAACTAGGGTCCAGAGAGTTTCAGGGACTTGCCCAAGGTCATACAGCCTGCATAGCAGAGCTGGGCTCCAAACCTGTGTTCACAGCCACCAAACACCTTTCCACTAAACGCCATGCTACCAAATTTCCCACCCCTTCACGTTTCCTTCTCCATCTGTCCCCAACTCCTGCAGCCATTACCAGACTCAGAGAATATAAAACCTCAATTAATTTAAGATTTCCTTTCAGAATACTTCCCTCCCCCCCAAAGATGGCAAATTATAAGAAAATGCATTCTTATACACCAGGGGGGGAAATCTTGGGCATATCCAGAGGCCAGTGTATACATTAAGCAAATCTCCTGTGTCCAACGGTACTGGCACAGAAACAGACCCTTAGATCAATGGAACTGAATCGAGAACCCAGAAATGGACTCTCAAATGTATAGCCAACTCACCTTTGACAAAGCAGGAGAGAATATCCAATGGAATAAAGACAGTCTCTTCAGCAAGTTGTGCTCAGAAAACTGGACAGCAACATGCAGAGAAATGAACCTGGACCACTTTCTCACAAAAATAAGCTCAAAATGGATGAAAGACCTAAACATAAGACAGGAAGCCATCAAAATCCTAGGGGAGAAAGCAGGCAAAAACCTCTTCGACCTCAGCCGCAGCAACTTCTTATTTGACATGTCTCCGGAAGCAAGGGAAACAAAAGCAAAAATGAACTTTTGGGACCTCATCAAGACAAAAAGCTTCTGCCCAGTGAGGGAAACAATCAGCAAAACTAAAAGACAACCAATGGAATGGGAGAAGATATTTGCACAAAGGGTTAGATCCAAAATCTATAAAGAACTTATCAAACTCAACACCCAGAAAACAAATAATTCAGGGAAGAGATGCGCAAAAGACATGAATAGACACTTCACATATTTTTTTAATGTTTTATTTATTTCTGAGAGAGAGAGACAGACAGCGTGAGCAGGGGAGGGTCAGAGAGAGAGGGAGATACAGAATCTGAAACAGGCTCCAGGCTCTGAGCTGTTAGCACAGAGCCCAACGTGGGGCTCGAACCCACAAACCGCGAGATCATGACCTGAGCTGAAGTTGAATGTTTAACTGACTGAGCCACCCAGGCGCCCCAATAATGAATAGACACTTTTCAAAAGAATACATCCAGATGGCTAACTGACACATGAAAAAATGCTCCACATCACTCATCATCAGGGAAATACAAATCAAAACCACAATGAGATACCACCACACACGTGTCAGCATGGCCAAAATTAACAACTCAGGCAACAACAGATGTTGGCGAGGATGCAGAGAAAGAGGATCTCTTTGGCACTGCTGTTGGGAATACAAACTGGTACAGCCGCTCTTGAAAACAGTATGGAGGTTCCTCAAAAAATTAAAAATAGAACTACCCTGTGTCCCAGCAACTGCATTACTAGGTATTTACTTGGGAGACAGAGGTATACTGTTTTGAAGGGGCACATGTACCCCAATGTTACAGCAGCACCATTGATGAGAGCCAAAGTATGGAAGGAGCCCAAATGTCCATCAATAGATGAATGGATACAGAAGCTGTGGTATATATACACAATGGAGTATTACTTGGCAGTCAAGAAAAATGAAATCTTGCCACTGGCTAGTATGTAGATGGAACTAGAGGGTATTATGCTGAGTGAAATTAGTCAGAGAAAGACAAGTATCTTATGACTTCACTCGTATGAGGAATTTAAGATACAAAACAGATGAATATAGGGGCGCCTGGGTGGCTGAGTCAGTTAAGCAACTGACTTTAGCTCAGGTCATGATCTCAGAGTCCATGGGTTTGAGCCCCATTTCGGGGCTCTGTGCTGGCAGCTCAGAGCCTGGAGCCTGCTTCAGATTCTGTGTTTCCCACTCTCTCTGTCCCTCCCCTGCTCCCTGTCTCTTTCAAAAAATAAATAAACATTTAAAAATTTTAAAAAAACAGATGAATATAAGAGAAGGGAAGCAAAAATAATATAAAAACAGGGAGGGGGGCAAACCATAAGAGATTCTTAAATACAAAGAACAAACTGAGGGTTGCTGGAGGGGCTGTGGGTGGGAGGGATGGGCTAAATGGGTGAAGGGCATTAAGGAAGACACTTGTTGGGATGAGCACTGGGTGTTATATGTAGGGGATGAATCACCAGATTCTACTCCTGAAATCATTATTGCACTACATGCTAACTAACTTGGATGTAAATTAAATTAAAAAAAAAAAAAATCTCCTGTGGCCAGTGGAAATTGCTTTTAAAAAGAATCATCAAAGATTCACTCATGTTCACTTTATTTAGGCAGCAGAGTAGACCAACACATCTGACCAAACTGGTCAATTATCAAGATTACAATGAAGGCAGCGGGGCTGTGTTCCTGGTTCCAGTCACCGGTAAGCACTGAACACATCCCGTCTCCCTTACCTATCCCATCCCATCTTACCCTATTAGCCAAGGGGCATCCACATAGCCAAATGAAAAAGGACTGGAGTAAAAGCAGTAGGATCCCATCTTGGCCGATGGATTGGCTTTCTTTAGCTCACTGCCCCATGGTCATAGACACAATCACCTTGGAAAGGGTACGGGGCATTGCTAGAACAGCACTAGAGGTATCCCATCATAACCCGCACAAAAAAGCAAAAAGTGTGCAGTCTGCACCAGCTCCACACACGTCATCTCTGCTCAGAGGCCTGTGATGTTCCTTCTGGCTATCGTGCTGGCCTGCGGTCCTCTCTGTTCCTGGGCTGACAGTCAAACACACAGACAGATGGAGAGCAGAAGGCTAGTCCCTACGAAGGAGGATGTTCTGTTTCATCAGAATTGTGCAGAAATCAGACCTATGTTAACAGGACCCCGCCCAGTGTCCCAAATGACCAAACACATTTACCTTCCCGGTTCTTAATGGCATCCGACCGTCACAGGGCCCTGGGTGGTAAACACAGTGGACAGCATTTAAGGGGGCTGCTCAGCTAGAAGCAGCCATGTGTATTTTACAAAGCAATTTAGATGTCCTGGACTCAAAGCAGCAGGGAGAGAGAGAGCAGTTGGCTATAGAACAGATAACACAGGAGACGGGGCATGGAAGGAGGGAGGGGATAATGCTTGGCTGCAGTGAGAAAGAAGGGAAGAAGTATGTTCCAGAGTCCAAAGATAATTCCAGGAGGAAAGACAGAGAAGAGAATGGCACTGAAAGGGGAAAAGGAAAGAAAAATGGATGTAGAGGATCTAATTAACAAGTCACTACAGCCACCCTCTGCTAACCAGAAAAGAATCCATCTAATAACTTCTTATAGAAGAAATAACTCCTCTAGTCTATTCATCTGCTCTCTCTTCTGCAATTTCATTGCATTCCATTTGGCCTCATGTTTAGTAAAAAGATGGAAAGATGGATACAGAGACAGAGACAGATAGAGAGATGGATGGATGGATGGATGGATGGGAAGCTCTTTACAATATCATGACATCATTTTCTCTCCAGGGGAATTATTTGTACTAATGACTTTGCCCCAGGTATTATATTCTAACTCCTTAATCACTATACTTATGTAATAAATTAAGGAAGAAAACCAAAACCCAGATACCTGAAGAGAGGCTAGAGTGAGTTTTGGTGGAGGATGCATAGGATGTGCTGGGAAGAACAGGCACCCAGTTCCCTAAAGACTGCTCAGAGGCTGGACATTGCACCTGTTTCTTTAGGAAGAGCCTCCTCTAAAGCAGCTGCCTATTGGTGGGTAGGGCACAAGGAAGTCAAGCAAGCCAGTTTCAAACCCTGGTCAGACCAACGTCCCCCTGCTGCACCATGGGATATGTAGTTCTCTGAGCAATGGGCAGTGGAGCAGCCATATTTGCACTGCTTATCCAACGTGCAGCTTGACCACAAACGTGGGTCAGACACCTTGGCCAAAAAGGTACAGCTCCTTCTCCCTGCAGTCTGACTTTTTTATTTTTTATTTTTAATATTTATATAATTTTGAGAGACAGAATGCAAGCGGGGAAGGGGCAGAGTGAAAGGGAGACACAGAATCTGAAGCAGGCTCCACACTCCAAACTGTCAACACAGAGTCTGATGCGGGGCTCGAACCCACCAACTGGGAGATCATGACCTGAGCTGAAGTCGGAAGCTTAAGTGACTGAGCCACCCAGGCGCCCCCCTACAGTCTGACTTTAAACAGAAAAGATGATGAGGAAACAGGGAGGGGTTCACAGAACTACAGGAGATCAGAAATACGAAGACCTTGAGAGGTCACTTGATGTCTTCGCTCTGTGTGCACAGAAAATGACAGCTTGTCTCAAGAGACAAAAAAAGAAAGAAGAATGGAGAAAGAGAGGCAGACGAAGGAGAACCGGGCAGTGTGTGTGTTCCCATGACTGTGCATGTAGGATTCAGGGACCAGAAGGTGACTTCTCATCTCTTTTGCTCGTCAACCATCAACTCTGGAGAGAGGCAGTCCAACGTGCTGATGCGCATGCCTCTGAAGCTATTCTGCTCAGGTCTGGATTCTGACTCAACTGCCCACCATCTGTGTGACCCTCAGGCTACTTACTCAGCCTCTCTGTGCCCCTATTTCTCATCTGTAAGGCAGAGATAGATAACGTTACTCAACTCATAGACTGGATGAAGATAACATACATAGAGGGCTTAAAACTGTGTCTTAAGTGTTAGACTTTTTTCTTATTATTACTCACTAGTTTGCCTCTTCCCCTAAATCCATGTGACCTTTCCCCGGAGAGTATGAAATTTTAGGTCCTCAGAGCTGATGATGTCAGAGGTAGACTGGACAGAAAACAAACCCTCCTGCTTTCTTAGATGAATAAAGACATGAAAGGAGAGGCAGGGGGAAGGGGTGAAGGGGTGAGGGGACAGGGCATGGTGGGGTGAGGTAGTCATCAGAATAAGAAAAAGAGCAGAAAAGGAGCAAGGATGAGAACTACAACCAGAGACACTTGCAGGTAATACTGAATGGCAGTGGACATTAAGGGGGACATGCGGGGGAGTGTGGAGAAAAAAATCATCAAAGAACAATAAAGAGTCCAAGCAAAAATAAAGAGAGAAGGGGAGGAAAGACTGACAAAGAAAATCAGGGAAGTTGATCAGGTTGAAGGTGGGAGGAAAAAAGAGACCACGAAATTAAAAACTCAAGGTGAAAAGTTCCAAGAGAAGATATGACTAACGTATCTGTAAGAAGCTACGGATGGACAGAACTGCCCGGCTTGAGGAAATCTAGAGACGGCAGCTAACACTGCAAAGTTCAAGTCTGGAATGGTCTTGCCAAGTGGGCCTGATCCCTGAGGATGGCCGGGTATGGGGGCGGGGCGGGGGGGGGGGGGAAGGTTCTCAGCTGTAGGAGTTTCTCAAGCAGTCAGGACTGGGTGGTAAGGATTAAGGTTCAGGTTCTGGGAGGAAAGGAAGTAGCTTTGGGACCAGTCACCTACAAGACAGCACCCTCAGCTCCGAAGTCAGGAGGAGAGGGGAACCCGGGCGGCACGGCTGGTAAAGCTTCTAGCTCAGGTCATGATCTCACAGCTCCTGAGTTCAAGCTCTGCCACTGGGCTCTATGTTGATAGCACAGGACCCGTTTAGGATTCTCTCTCCTCTCTGCGCCATCCCCTGCTTGTGTTTGCTCGCGCTCTCTCTCAAATTAAATACAATTAAAAAAAAAAATGAAGTCAAGAGTAAAGAGGCAGGCCTATCTGAGTACAAATATTTAGAGCTGGACAAAGGGACAGTGCCAGCCTGTCGGTCATTGTTTAGGGAAACTCATACTTCGTGCAGTACTGAGGCTTTGCTGGTATCAGTGTCCTTCTGCATCTAGGTTCCTTGGGGTAAAACAGGACAGGCAAAGGGGAGGGAGACCTGCCGCCCTTAGCCACTAGCAATTCCTGAGGCCTCACAAGCAACAGGAATGTAAATGCTACCCCCTCAACATTGGCCTCTAGAACCGGACAGGGCAGCATTGCATAGTGGTTAAAATCTACGGTCACATTGCCTGGATTTGGATTCCAGCCTGTCACACAAGGGTTGTGTGATCTCGAGGTGCCTGATGGCTCAGCCAGTTGACTAGTCAGACTCTCGCTTTTGGCTTAGGTCATGATCTCATGGTTTGTGGGTTCGAGCCCCGAGTCAGGCTCTGCATTGGCAAAGCAGAGCCTTCTTGGGATTCTCTCTCTCTCTCTCCCCCCCGCCCCTCCCCTCTGCCACGCCCACACATGGGTGCCCTCTCTCAAAATAAACATTTTTTTAAAAAGAGCTGTGTGATTTTATGCAAATTACAAAACCTCTCTAAGCCTCAGTTTTGTAATCTCTAAAATGGAGATAAGAGGACTACTGTTTCATAGCAAAATGGTGAAATTTAAAAAATTTTTTTCAATGTTTATTTTTGAGAGAGAGAGAGAGAGAGCGCACAAGCAAGGGAGAGGCAGAGAGAGAGGGAGACACAGAATACAAAGCAGGCTCCCAGCTCTGAGCTGTCAGCAGAGCCCAACACAGGGCTGGAGCCCACAAACCGTGAGATCGTGACCTGAGCCAAAGTCGGACGCTCAACCGACTGAGCCACCCAGGTGCCCCAAAGTGGTGAAATTTAAATGTGAGCCCAGTGACTGACACATACCAGGAACAGTCCCTAAATATTAACTGAAAGAAGGCTGTCTTCATAATTACCGCCTTGAGGGCACAGGAGTTGGGAACCACAGGAGCCCCACGAGTTCCCCGAATCGCCCTCCATCTGCACTTGGTGCCCATGTGAAGCTCACCCTGCTCTGGTTCACGAGCCCTTCCCTTCCCCACCATTTCCAGGCCACATGATTCCGCCTCCAGCCAGCAGCCGGGCCTGGACCTGGAGTTTCAGATGGGAAATTTGTGCAAGTGCTTTTAAAACAAAAAAGGCTGGGGCACCTGGGTGGCTCAGTCAGTTAACCGTCTGACTCTGGATTTTGGCTCAGGTCATGGTCTCACAATTTGTGAGTTTGAGTCCCCCGCATCGGGCTCTGTACAGACAATGCAGAGCCTGCTTGCGATTCTCTCTCCCTCTCTCTGCCCCTCCATGCGTTCGCTCTTTCTCTCAAATAACTAAATAAAATCATTAAAAAAAGAAACGAAAAGGGTCACCAAGCATAAGGCAGACAGCGCTTGTACTTCCTGCTTGGAGGTTTCCTCCTACACCTGTACCAATTTTCACAAAAGACCTACGGCCAGTGCCAAGCCCCCCAGAGCCTTTCATACAGCCATTCAGGGTGAGAACATTTAAGAAGCCACAGGATTAACTGAGCAGGGGGTCTGCAGGGAGGGGAGAGAGGGTAAAGGGCAATAAAGGCCTGACCTCCTGTGCATGGTAAATGGGAGCCACACGCATTCCCATGGTACAAACACACTCTCTCCTGTGGACTGCAGAGACAGATAATGGGAGGAGAGCTAGAAAGGAAGACGTGAAGGTTGTCCAAATGCCACTGGGACCTCACTGGGTGCAGGCCACTGGAGAGGCTCTGTAGGGACACCACTGAAGCTGAGGGAGACCAGGTCACAGACCCCTGGAGGGCACAGTGAGAAGCAGCAGGTGAGGGGACTNCGGGCTATGGGAAAGACAAGTGGGCAACTGAGGGTCAGTCTCCAGGCTGGGAATATTCTTCTGCTCTCCAGTTTCTTCTAGGGAACCAGGAGGGAGGCTGAAAGACGCAGCTGCAGATCCCAGCCAAGTCTCAGGCCAGAGGCAAGGGAAGAGATGCAAAGCTGGCACAAAAAAGGGAAACGTGACAGGGAATGCTTCCAGAAACTACTATCCCCTCCAGACTGCTGTTAGGAACCCCCAACCTCCTGCATGGAGACAGGCTCCACTGTGGAGGGCTGTGACAATCACATCAGAAAACAAAAAGCAGGGGCGCCTGGGGAGCTCAGCTGGTTAAGCGTCCGACTTCAGCTCAGGTCATGATCTCACGAGTTTGTGGGTTCGAGCCCCGCGTCGGGCTCTGTGCTGACAGCTCAGAGCCTGGAGCCTGCTTGGATTCTGTGTCTCCCTCTCTCTCTGCCCCTCCCTAACTCTTTCTTGTTCCCTCTCTCAGAAATGAATAACAATAAAAAAATTAAAAATAAAAAACAGACCATTAAGCTACAGAAGCTGGGTGGGGTGGGTAAGAAAAGGAAGACCAAGGAAACTAAATGTCCAAGGAAGAACTCCGCTGGCCCCACAGGAACCTGAGTAGAGGGTCTAAGAACATACAAATCCATTTACACAGCTCCTCTGGCCAGAGAGTCTGCCTTTACATTGGCAGGTCCCTTCTCCTAGTGTGCTCATCCTCAGGGGTGAGAGTTGTTGGGGCTCAGATAGTTCTTCCCTCCAGGGTAGAAGGAGTAGGGTCCAGGGCACTCCCCTTGCCTCCTGCCTGAGGACTTGCTCATCTCACTGAGAAGGGAGGGATCAGGTTGCCCTGCTCTCTCCCCTCTGGCAAAGCCACTGCCAGCAGAGGGTGCTGGTGAGCCCAGCGGAGAAACCCCAAGGGAAGGTAATGAACTTTTGTGCAGCTCCAGCCAGCACCTATAGGGGCTTCACCTGGTACCTGCAGGGAGGTCAGAGTGACCACAGTTTCGCGGTTTGGGGCGGGCATAAGAGTGAAACTGAAAGAAGGCACCAGAAATGTACGAGAACTTTCCTATAAATACTTGCTAGTTAAAAGTCTACAGCACTTCTCAACATCAACAAGGCACAGGAAACATACTCAAAACAACCCCAACTGTTCGGCTCTCAGGCATATTTAAAATGTATCATTCAAAATCACCGGGGTCTATTCTCTCCTTGACAGTCTGTCTCCTGCTCTGTCCAGCTTAATGCTTTACAAGAGATAAGCTTCACTAACAGACTCGTTTGCACACTCCATATCTGGAGCTTTAGGTCCAGAAAGCTGGTGACAAAAGATCCATGTGACATAAGGAAAAGAGGAAGGTTCAGCACTGGGCCCCAAGTGTCCTGAGAGCCACATGGATGCTGTCTCAAAGGGAAAGACAGCATCATAAAAGGTTGCAATTAAAAAGCTCTGGACCTGAATCTCAGCTCGATCACTTACAAAGCACGCCAGTGGACAGTGTAAGCCTCCATCTCCTTCTCTAGAAAATGGATAAAATAGCAACTGTCCTTGCATACCTGCCATTAAGGTTAAATAAGAAAGCACATGTAAACCGCAGTACTGAACACATAATAAACTCTCAACACAGCAGATATTATTAGTAATAACAATTAATGCCTCAGATGCCCACAAACTAAGTACACAGACATTCTGCACTGTCTTGGATTTTTTTACTCATCACATGTGTTGATTTTCTGTCGTTTCCTATAATTCTGAGTTCTTTTACTGAAACCCCAGTTTACTTCCTGAGCAAATTTCCCACCATGGAAGTTATTCACTGAGAGGCAGATAACCATTTGATGTAGGTACTGAAGAAATTCACGAATCAGGAAGGAGCAGAGGGTTTCCACGTCCTTAAATCTCTTCTTTAGGGCCATTTCTGTGGATCTTATAAGGACAACTGGTATACACTCCTGGCAAGACGCAAGTCCACCCATTGTTTAAGATGTCAAGAGACGTAACCTTGGGTGTTTCACTTTTAGAGGAAAAGGAGTTCAACAGGTTAAGATTGTTCACTCTGGATCCTCAAGCAAATCTGTCGTGGTACCATGTTCATAAACTCAAGAGTTTTGAGTCTAGCGCTGACTCCTTCTTCATGAAGCGCCTAGCCAGCTCACACACAACAGACATGAGGGAGGGGCACCTGGGTGGCTCAGCCGGTTACGCATCCACTCTTGATTTCGGCTCAGATCATGAGCCCACAGTTTGTGAGATCGAGCCCTGATCTCACCTCCTCTAGGGAGGTACTCAGACACCGTCCATTCCCTCAGCCCCTCTCCCAATCCTGGGACCACCTGAACCAGGGCTACAAGGCTTTTCTCTGCATTTCGATGGGAGACTTTCACCTTCAGACTAGGAAATGGAGAAGGGAAGGAGGGAGCCCAGCTGGAAACTGCTTATTGCTCACTCACTGAAGGATAAGAAGAAAAGAAGCATTGAGCAATCTGGAAAGTTGGTGACAGATAAGATGAAATGATTATTTTAATTACATAGTCCCACCCCACCCACCTTTCTCCTTGCTGCAGAATGGGGATTCTTGGGCTGTGGAGCGAACAGGTAAGAAGAAAACAGAAGCTATGCACTGACAACAGTGTCCCTGAGGGCGCTGCGGGTCTGCCAGAGGCTCCCTGAACCTGAGGCCACAGGCCAGGAAGAGGGCACGGGGCTCTCCCCATCCCATTACTATTCACTGTTAAATTGCGCACTTGATGCTAGCTAGCGCAGGGATAACAGGGGGCTTCCGGCAACATGGCATGTTTCTCAAAGCACGGTTCTAGGCCACTTGAGAATCACTTGGGATACGTGTTCACTGTGCAAATTCCTAGGCCCACCCCAGTCCACATGACTCAGAATCAGAGACAAGAGATGGATGGGGCACCTGGGTGGCTCAGTCATTTAAGCAACCGACTTTGGCTCAGGTCATGATCTCATGGTTCGTGGGTTTGAGCCGTTCTCTGGCTCGTGCTGACAGCTAGCTCAGAGCCTGGAGCCTGCTTCAGATTCTGTATCTCCCTCTCTCTCTNTAAGGTTTGTTTACTTATTTTTGAGAGAGAGAGAGAGAGAGCGACCACAAGCAGGAGAAGAGAAGGGAAGGAGAAGAGTCCTAAGCAGGCTCCACACTGTCAGCACAGAGCCCAATGCAGGACTCTAACCCAGGAACCGTGAGATCATGACCTGAGCCAAAATCAGAAGTCAGACACTTCACCGACTGAGCCACCAGGCGCCCCTCATTTAACAATCTTTATTGAGCACCTACTATGCGTCAGGCATGTACCAGTGAATGAAGCAAAGACAGTCCCCTGGTCTCATGAGGCTTAGGGTCCCTTGCAGGGGAAACAGACGACAACCAGGTCAGCAGAAAAATACAGTGACAACATGGTTAGCACCAAGATGGAAAGTAAGCTGGGAAAGTGAGGCCCAGGGTTCACACGACTGACTGGCCACTGCAAACGTGTTCATGGCTTCCCGAACCAAGTTCCCCAACCTACACACAGCTCTCGAGTAGCTCAAAACTCACCTTCCACTCACCTCACAGGTTTAGCCCAAGTCTACGGTCAGCTGACAGTCACAATGACTGCTGTGTGCCAGACACAGGGCCAAGACCTTCCTCTATCTTACGTCACTTTGATTCCCACAGCCTCCACGAAGGAGGTACGACTATCTCCATTCTTAAGGAAGGAAACATTCAGAGGCGACAGGGTGATTTGATGAGAGCCCCCACGGCCAATAAGTGGTAGAGAAGCAGAGCTTAATCGAAGGGTGTTTGGTCCTCGACGCGTTCCTGAGTTCCACAAGGAGACTGCTGAGGGACCAGTCTCTGCCCCCAGGACCACCCCACAGGGTCGGAGAATCTCTTCTTCGGCCTTTATCCCTTGGGTGCCTGCTGTGTGCAAGGTACTGGGTGGTCAGTACCTGAGGAGTCCTCTCGTAACAGTAAGGACTCAGTCTCTGTTCGCTGCCCTCAAAACTACTGCCATGAAAACACCTCTGGGGAGATGACTCTCATCAATAGTTGGCTAAACACTTAACAGGCATCCATGCCTACGTGCGTGAGAGTGTGTGAGAGAGAATCAAGATCAAGTCATCTACTATGCCTCCCTCCCTAACCTACCTCCATTCAGTCTCTCTCCCTACCTTTCTTCCATTTGTCCTATCTTACCTTTCACTCACTGCTGTATTTCTCTTCACACAAAAAACAGCCGGAAGCCTGCCCATAAGCTTACGTGCTCCTCTCTCTCCAATGCCCACCAGCCTCTGAGTTAAACTCTGATCCTAGGGACTGGAACCTCTCTGTCCTCCCGGAAACCCTGCTCCCCTCTGCTTGTCACAGGGGCATGTTCACCCCGGAGCCACTGCACCAGGAAAAAGCGGCCTACACCCGGTTTATCCGCACGTCTCTCCGGCAGCCTGCTCAAGAGGCTCTGGAGTCAGAGCCAAGTCCCAGTGACGACACCTTGTAAGAAGTGAACACACAGGGTCCGTACCCCCAAACACCTCACTCACAGGTTCCCTCTCACTGGAAGGGAATGATCAACACCCCCAAAGGCACCAGATAGAATACTCCGTCCTCTCCAGAACCTTTCTCTTGGGACCTCCAAGTTCTTTACCAACCTAAGTAATGTACCATGACGGAGGCAAACGAACAATTGCTGGCCAGTTATTGAAGAACTGGGAGAGCTGGTCACTTCCTTGGCAGACACACAGCAGGGCCCAGTCGAGCATTCCATCCATTCCAAACAAGGGCCAGACAGCCTCCCCAGGCTCCCCTCTATCCCTCACCTTTAGCCTCTTGCAACAGACCACTCCTCCCTCTTGGGGAGGGGCCGTCCCTTTGGCCAACAAGTATAAGCCCTCGAACATGGGAGCCAGCCCCCAAAGCTCTCCCGCCTCTGTGAAGAGCCCCAGGTCAACCCCAGCCAGCCCAAGGGCCACGTCCACGTGCCCTCATCTCCAGGGGCCCTCCGCCACCTACTTGGCTCGCAGAAAGGACAGCTTCTTCCTCAGGGAGGAGACGTGGTAGTGACAGGCCTGCTTTACAGCCGTGCTGCAGGAGACGGTCTGGGAGCGCAGATTCTGTACCATGCTGGGCTCAGGGGAGGGCCCGCCACATGGCAGCTGGGACCTCCAGGGCTCGGGGCTCACTCTGGGACTGCATGGACATGCTGCTTCCGCAGCTCCTCCAGCTGTCGGCTGCAGCTCCTGTACGGGGGAGCCCTCCCCGCCCTGGTGTTCAAGCCCAAACACGGGTTGGTGGAGGGCCCCAGGGCAGGAGAGAGCCTGAGGCTCCCTGTTACCAGGATCCCCCCTGGCTTTGGCCCGAGCCACAGCTCCAAACAGAGGCCATCCTGCAACATCTGGCAGCGCTCTGGGCACTTGGTGAGTTTCCTCCTCTCCTTTGTCCTCAGCCAGGGAGGACGGGGCTGTACCTGCATGTGATGTCAGCTGCTGGTGCCAGAGGGAGGGGGAGGGCCCGCGGGCACAGCTCCCAGAGGGTTTGTTACTGGGCTCCTTCCTCGTGGTGAGGGAGCTGACGGGAGAGGTCACCTGAGTGGCCTCGGGGCCGCGGGGAATTCAGTGCCCAGGCAGGCAGACAGAGCCAGAGTGCTCTGGAAACATGCTGTTTGGGGACAATTTCTGGGATAGGATAAGCAGAACCGAAAGCATCTTTCCTTCCATGAGGAGGCTATCAGCTCTGGTGGCTAGACCTGAGTTGAAATTCGTGAGCCTGCACTCTGGCCTCTCCTCCCCCGGAGGCTTGCCCTGTGGCCTCGAATTCCACTACCTTGGTTTCTCCATTTGTTCATGAATTCCACAAGCGTCAGATGAGCACTTACTCTATGCCAGGCAGAAGAGATACCGTTTCTGTCCCCCAGGGGTCTCCTGGGCTAGTGGGAGACAGAGAAGGGAACCACACAGCGCACACCAGGAGGCAAGTGCTGGACGGAACCAACCAGAACCTGCTACTCCTCCTCCACACCAGGGATGAAAAAGGTGCTCTCCCTTCCCCAACCGGAAGAAACAAGGGTGAGTTCTAGTGAGACACTGGAAGACATGAACAGCTTTTCAGCTCATCAAGAGAAAAGGTGATAAAGGCAACCCCCAAATTAATTAGACCCAAAGCTCACACTTATTCTCAATCCACCTTCCTTCATCTTGGGAAATAATCTTAGTTCCTATTCCAAGGAGAAAATATTTCCTGCTGCTATCAGCCTCCTCACCTTCCCACCACATCGCATTTGAACTCTCCTGCATCCACAGCCATTACAGTCTGGCCGAGGCCAATCTGTTCACCTGTGATCTAGAGCTATCTTTCCTCGCCTCTTCTGAAACCTTGCTTGCTTATCTTCAGCAGGTGGTACCAGCCAAACTGACCAAGTCAGAATCCCAGAACTAACTGTGAGGACCTCCTTTCTCTCTCACACACTAAATCCAATCCATTGCCAAATCCTAGACATGTTAATCCCTTAAGTGTATCCTGAATTCATCTACTCCCCCCCACCAACACCACCGCCGCCAGGACCATCATCTCAAATCCAAGCCACCAACACCCCTTAACCGGACAATTGTAATAGCCTCCGAGCTGCCCCAGCTGATCTCTCTGCACCACCTACCAGGGCCACCTCCACCCTTGCTTTTATACTGCAATCTTTCCAGGATGCAAATCTGATGCGGTCGCCTCCCTTCTTAAAGACTCTCAATCGCTTCTTGATGCTCTTGGCGTAAAGACTCAAGTGCTGGTCATGGCCAGCTGAGCTCCTGCGCCTTCTCATCTCATCCCTCTCATCCCACTGCTTCCCAGCTCACCTCTTCTTAACTCAACCACCCCACTGTGGGCCCCACCCCCTCTGTCCAGGTCCAGTTTCTTCCATACACTCTCTCCTGGAACCCTTCCTTGAATGCACACAGCCAAGTTTGTACTTTCTAAGTCATACTCTCAGGTGTTAATACTGTCTCCTCAACAAGCCTGGAAACTCAGGGAGTTTCCTCCCTGCACAACTGTAAGTGTTTGCTGAGTGCATGAATGAGTGACGTCCTCTCTGAAATTCACATCCTTGACCTCCTGGTTCATACTTCAGAGATTTAAAGCACGCTTGTGTCTCCCTAGATCCCTAGATTAAAACAAAAATTCTCCTCAACCACCCCCACCTTCTCCTCTAGCTTTCATCTCTATTTCTCATCCTCCCGGGGAAACTCCTGGAATAAATTCTCCATGTTCAGTCTCTTCCCCTCCCTTCCCATACACCCTTCTATAACTGCTCAGTGGTTAAGATCCTGTTTCGTGCTTACCTTCCCTATCTCTGTCCTCTTCGATTCTTCCTTCTCGCGGCTATATTTCTGTCTCTTCTACTTGTCTCAGCCTCAGTGGGCAATCTTTTGCAAATTCCTTCTTCCTTTGCCTTCTGCTTATACTTTGCTGATCCTGACTCTTGCCTTGACTAAATCTCATTGCCAAACAAGTAGTTTTAGTCCCGTCTCCTGAGGTTCAAATGAGTGTAGGCAACTGGCTAGTGTATCTCTCCACCTACACATTTGACATATCTAAACTAAATTGACTATCACCCCTGCTCTTCAAATTCTTCCCCCTTTACTCAATGTTTTATAACAATAATGATATAATATTAATAATCATAGCAAGCACATATATTATACTAGCCACGTACCCAGCACTATTCGGATTATCAATGACAGACATACACATATACACGCTCCTCCCAGTAACTCATGAAGTATGAACTATTATTATACCCATTTCATAGATGAGGAGACTGAGTCACAGAGGTGAAGTGGTTTGCCCAAGGTCACAGTTGGAAGCACAATGAACCCAGGGAGACACTATACCTGTGGACTATGCTACCTTTTATTGGCTGTCCCCACTACAAATCCCCACTATAAGCCTACAACCTAGGTTCATGCTAGGTACCCTTCCCTAACCCAGATGTAGATAAGCTTTGTCAAACCTACTTAACAAACTTCGTTAGTTGGTTCCTCCTTTTCCCTCCGCACTACCATTAATTCAGAAATGTGCCCATCTGGTCTTAGCTTAAACGTCACCAGGTCAGTAAGCTAACCCTTCCTGCCTAACTTACAGTTGTCCTAAAAAGCCTTGGGCCTCTGTATCACTCTTTTTCATTTTATTTATGGCCCTTGTTACCACTCGGTGCTCTTATTCACTTGTTTGTTTATATCTGTCTCCACTGGCTAGAACATAAGCACCGTGAGATGGGAGACAAGTCACCTGCTCATGGCTGCAGCCCCCAACATTTCCAAGAGTAGCTAGCAGGCAGCATGTGCTCAATAAATGCTTGTTAAATGAGGGGACAATTGGGTAAATAAATGTCAGTTTCCTTCCTTGTCTATCTGCTTTCAACGTTAGCCCCTTAAATCTCTCCCACTAGGACCAAAGTGACTTTTGTCACCAGAGTTATCTGTAAGTGATCTGGGTACCCTCTTCCTTAAAACTTCTCCCTCATTTTTCCTCCCCTATAAGGAAGCTGCTCTGTCACTGGCAGAGTTCGGCCATGGCAGAACCAGGCACCTGCCCACCTGTGCAAAGATGGCTGCTAGCCATGCACTAGCCAGTCCCCTCCTGGGATATGATGGGCGCTGACACCGAAGTATCTGAAGCCCCTGAACACGCCTGGCTTTCTCACGCCTCCCTACTCATGTACATCTCACTCAGTCGCCTGGGAATGCAGCCCTTGTGACAGATTCCTACTCCTTTTGCAGCTCTCAGCAAAGCACATCTCCTTCTGTGGCGTCTTTCTGGATCCCTCGGGCCCCTCCTCCCTCTCTCCTGCCCTCGTCCCAAGCACAGTAGCTGTGCTACTTCAGGGCAAATTTGGTAGCTCCCTGAGCCTCTGTTTCCTACACTCTAATGTGCAGGAAATAACAACATCTATTTGACGGAGCTGTTGAGAGGACTGCATTTCAAAGTCTCTGCAAGGTGCATAGCACAGGGTTAGGTGCACTAAGTGAACCAATTCTTCCCTGTTATTACTCTCTACAGAATTCCGCCTCCATTATCACATGACGTTGTACTTGCTTCTCATAGGCGTGTCTCACCATGAGATAATACGGTGCTCAAGGGGAAATACCAGGCCTTCATCTATTTATTCTGAGGGTCCACATCTTACGGACGGTCAACATTCTAGTCAACATTCTACGAGTTCTGTCTCCGCTTCAAGTACAGCAGAGTATATATAGATCTGCTAGGAAATGGAGTGAAATCACATGACATCAGAGTACTAGCAGCTACCACTCACTAAGCACCTGCTAAGTACTGAGCCCTTTACACATATTATCTCATTTCTTTCTTTCAAGGAACGACTTTTATAGATGAGGAACCGGAGGGTGAGTAAAGCTAAGGAAGTTGCTTTTAAAAATGAAGTTAATAAGGAAGAAGGTTAGCCCAATGTCTAAGTAGGTCTGACCTCAAGGCTTCTACTCTTTCTAGGACACCATGGAGCCCACGGACAAGAGAGCCTCTATCCATCTCATTGTCTAGACTCTAGCAGGCTCCCCAGTGTCTTGCAGACAATTAACAAAGGTTTGGGGCACACATGCCTGCACGCAGGAACGGATGCGTGAACACACGCAGCCCGGCCTCAGCGCTCAGTTACTCCCCTGCCCTGCCTGGGTCCCAACCTTCCTACTACTGAAAGGCTGACCGCATTTTGTTGAAACTAACATTGTGTACATAAAATGTCCTTAGTAAAATAGCTCTGTTTTCTATAGCCCTGGCTGTTTGACAGTTCCTGCCATCCTGTCCACGTACTAAATAAAAATCTGGCAATATGAGGAACCCTGACCATTGGTCCAATGGTCTGAATTGGGCTGAATCAGGGAACCAATGTGCTTTTAAGTGTGCCCTTGGCTTTACCCTAGGAGTGCGAAAATGGATCTGTGACCCATATTCAATGACACACACATACATACAGATTTTGGGGAGGTTGGATCTATTCTGCTTTCTTTCCACTAGAAACCTAAGAGCATTATTCCTATCTCTGAAACCACCTTCATTTCCCAAAAAGTTGATTCCCTTCCTCAAATCAACTCTTCTTGAGGCACACCTGCCCAGGAAATGACTGCCTCCCCGCACCCACCCACCCTCTGCCCCATCATGGTTCCAAAGACTTTTTTCTTCAGGAATCAGCACTGATGTGAAAGAAGAGAAAAATTCTGAGCAGCCCTTAGGCTCAGACAGCATACTGAGACATTTCCCCGTTTGCTGTCATGTAGACAGTTAAGCTAAGTAGGGCAACTAGTTTGTCTCTAAATATCGTATCTATTGTGAACCTCATACAAGAAAAAGGAAAACTGATGTTTTACTTAACCTGTTGAAAGTATACCTCATACTTAAGGATTAGATTTTTATCTGGGAGACAGAAGAAATCAATGTTAATTTTTTTTTTTTTTTTTGCATGCTCTATGAAAACTATCCTTCATCTGATAATTGACCACATGGTTTGGAGAATGAGGAGCAACCACGGAAAAGGGTCCATATTACCCGCCTCATACTTGACCATTTTCAATCCATAATATCTGCTCTGCGGCCACTAGCGGAAATTAGCAAGGGTAAATGACATTACACAAAAGCCTGGCCTTTGTGGGAAATGCCGCCATGACCAGCAGAGGTCGCTGCCCACCCAGTGGGCCCAGAGTCCGGAGCAGGAAGCAGGATCCCCACCATAGTTGCCAATATCCCCAGGGTTTGGAACTCACACTTGCCCCAGGACAGAGTAACGCAGGCCAACATCCAAAATGCCCCAGAGAGTCTCATAATTGGGTAAAAACATATTACAGGAAGGATTAGGGGCAGGGTGTTAGGGTTTGTTCTGAACTGAGGCTGGTGATTAATTAGCACTCTGGGGACTTGTTCTCTCCGGAAGAACCAACTGGATGTGAAGAAAAAAAAGACTTCCTTCAGGATGGCCAGGGTGAACACATACATACCAGTCCTGAGCTTCTGGGGGGAGGCGGTCCGCAGGGACCACCGCGGGAAGCATACTTCTGATCAGAGCTTTGTTTCCTGTACTGCCCGAGGTGAACTGATGCAAAATATATCCACTGTGCACCATGAAGAGTTAAGGGGCCTCTCAGGGAGCCAGGGAGGGGAAGGACCAGAGAAGACATCCAGAGGGCTTTCCTGGGCACAGGTTTGGACTGGAGAACCTTTGTAACGTTTCATTTGGTTGAAGAAGTGGGTAGAGAAGGAGCTAGAATATAATTTATGTCAACATACAATCCCAAAGAGTGAAAAAAGACAGATCTCACTCTAGTGCTCAAGTAGTCATGTCCTGGCATAAGAGATGAAGTTGCCTTGGAAGAAACGTTTTAGAGCCGGCAACTCACCACCTATTTCTTTCTCCCGGGAACGCCCCCAAGCAGCTGACACAGAAGGAGTTGAGAAGCTGCTAGTCTTAGAGCTGAGAGAGGAGCAACTTAAGACATTATGACCTGAAACGGATGGGGCACTTCAGGAGATATGTGATGTCCAAGCACAGGCACACTGAACCACGGGGACTCCATGGCCCCTTTCTTAAAATTTTTATTTTTAAAAAACTTTTGAGAGTATGGTTGACAGAAGCCAGAAAGCACAAAAAGAGAGTGCATGGGCCACTGGAGAGACAAAGGGAATTGCCATCAGATGGTAACTGATTAAGCATCTTAACAAGAATGATTAGTCTTTACCCCTGGGGGCCCCTGCCTCCTATCCCCTCAGTTTGAATTGATGAGCTGAACTACTACTTGAGAACTAGGGCAGAATCCTTAGAACCTGAAATGCAAAGAGATCTGTAAAAGGATTACCCAGGTCCCACCCTCTCGCCAGGAGAGAGTCCCCTTAAGACCCGCCATCTAGGTTTAGCTTGAACACTTCCATCGAGGGGGATAATGCGTTACTCTGCAAGGTCTATTCCATTAGAGTCTAGCTGCAACTAGAGTTCTTCCTTACTCTGAGCTGAAATCCTCCCCACTATGCCCTCTCCCCTCTACCTTTTATTTCTGAGGCTTTCAGATATTTAAAGAGCAGTTGTTAGAGTCACCAAACCATTCTCTTCTCCAGGTTAAGCCATTTTCCTTTCACTGGTCCTTATCCTAATACCTTATCATACTGATCAATCTTTCTAAATTCGTAATTTTATCAATACGTGTATTTCCAAGGAATTGGACTCTGATACGGTCAAACCAGTACAGACCAGTGAGATCTTTTTCTCTTTTTAATCCATGCTCCACACTTCCATGAATAAATTCAGGCTTTGGAAGATGATTTGGTCATCCTATTGGCTCATAATTTTGCTGGTAAATACACCCCCCAGGTTCTTTTTCACATGAAATCCTGTCAAGGTAGGCTCCCTGTGGTAATCCTATATGCAAGCAACTATTCTATTGGTGCCTGGGTGGTCCAGTCAGTTAAGCACCTGACTTCAGCTCAGGCCTCGCTGACAGTGGAGAGCCTGCTTGGGATCTGTCTGTCTCTCTCAAAATAAATAAACTTAGAAAAAAAGAAACTATTCTAATACAGATTTATAAGTACATATTATAAACATAATAGCATATTTCGTTAAAAAAAAAATTGTCATTTGCACCCACAGTCCCATCTGAAATACTAAAGCTTGAGTCTGTCATCCTTGTCTCAGCTGAGTGTCTGCCAGAAGTTTGATAAATGCTATAAAAGTACCTTCTCCCTTCTCATTCCATTTGTTGACCAAACCAGTAACCAGAGCTAGACCAAAAGCAGAGCCCTGTCATGTGCCCACCGGGACCTCCTTTTCATTAACGTCGGTACAGTCAACTTGCTCCGGCTCGGATTCACCTGCTACCACGGACCCGTCTATGGTGCATGGGCACTACATGAAGCAGATGACGGCTGATCCTCACATCCAGAGGGTTTAACTAGTCGGACCCCAGAGTCCTCATGTGAGTATTTAGGAGCCTCTTCCTCTTCCTCGCCCCGCGCCTATGCACCCTCATTCACCTCTGACACTACAGTCCATTCTTACCCTTGTGGCCCATCGCCATCTGATGCCACACACGGCACGCCAGGCCCTGCGGCTTTCCTCAGGCACCATCCACACTGTACCCAGCAGCTAAGATGTGCCGTGAGCCAAGTCCACTCTGAGGTCTTCCCAGCATCTCGGGTTGGCCACCTACTGGCTTCGCTCCTTGCTGAAGACCAAAAGCCTTCAGAACTAGTCCCTCGGTGCTGTACCCTCTCACTTCCTGGGTCAATGTCCTGTCTTTCTGGCTGGTCTGAGCACAGACGTCTGGAAGCCTCCTCTCACCCTCCCACTACCCACGGTTTTCCAGGCGCCGGAAGGACGATCGCACTCCAACATTTCAGCCCACCGCTCCCCTCTCTCTTGGCCTTACCTTTCTTCCCGTGCTCGGGGACTCAGGAACCTGCTAGAATCATCGTCGTGGCTGCTCTGCTGGCTACTCTGCTGGCTGCTGAAGAAAGACACAGGATATGAACCGTTAACTTCTTTCTCAACACTGGGGGAGGTCATCTAGACTCCACAGCTTGACAAAGACATAGGGTTACAAAATTTTAAAAACAAGTTCCCCCATGTAACTTTATACAGAGAGTGTACTGACAGGCAAGATATAGGAGAAATGACACAAATATGGTGTGAACTCCACCCCGCTCATCTGAGGCCGGAGGGGAAAATCTTGACCTGTCACCTTGTTCTGCCTTGGGGACCTGATCTCAGTGAGCAAATACCTCCAGTACTTTCTATACTTGGGCTTCTTAATCTGTATGCCAGGGTAACAATCCCTCGCTGCTTCACCCTCACTGGAGACTCTCAAGATGCAGGTGCAGATGGGGGTGGGATAGAGAGTTCCAGTAGGGAGAAAGACTGATAGGGGCAGGGGCCACCTGGCCTGCTCTGCCTCCTGGGGAGGCCAATGAGGGTGCCCATAAGGGTGGGATTAGAGGCTAAGGTCCCTCCACTCCAGCCTAAGAGGATTCTAGGGCTTCTGTTCACAGAGCTCTTTAAAATGCTTACATTGAAGTTACAGTCTATGGAATTCAGCCATCTTTCATCTTACTTGAGAGAGAGAAAAGCTGTTCAGATGTCTTATGACACTAACTGAACATATGAATAATCTGTATTTTTTTTTAACTAACCCAAGCATCTGATCAGCAGTCAACAGACTCTAGTCCCCCACCCAGGCCAAATCTGAAGCTGCCTGTTTTTTATGTTTTTACAGTCCCTTGAGAATGGTGTTTAAAAAAAAATGATTGTGGGGAAGTCAGAACAAGAATAATATCTCATGACATATGACAATTATTTGAAATTCAAACTTTAGGGTCGTTAATAAAGTTTTACTGGAACACAGACGTATTATCTATGGTTACTGTTTTGCTACAATGGTGGACTGAATAGTTAAGGCACCACTGAATTAAGTAGTGAGCACATTAAACCCACAAAGCCTAAAATATTTATTATCTGGCCCTTAACCAAAAAAGTCAGCAAACCCCTGCTTTGCATAGTCTATTAATAGTAAATTCCTAGTATGATAAATGTCACTATAACCCAGGCTCCAGTATAACCAAAACTGTTTTCTTGTTCTGATGGACTGCTCATCACAGAAAAATGCATTGATCTCCACAGACTGTATTCCTTACACTGATCCCCAGGTAGACTGAGACTCTGAATAATCTTGTAATGGTTCACTCTCAACCCAAGCAGCACGTGATTTTTTGTGTGTGATCAAAGTTATAGCCATGCTTTTATATTCTAGTCTTTCAACAAGAAGAAAATGAACTTAGAAGCAATTTAAGTTTTCAAACACATACACACCCTAGAAATCAGAACAGCACCAAACGCAGAGCTTCTACTTGCCTAGCTGAACGGAAGTATGTACATCAGCCCTTTCTCTTTCATTTACTGTACACATGGCACTTTTTTGCTCCTTGTTCGCTGTGGAGGGGCTACTCACCAGATCCCCTTCCCAAGGTCTCGGAGAATTGCCTATTAAAAAACTCATCACAAAACTGTGCTATCGTGTTGCTGACCCATGAGATTTCTTACGTTGGGACTAACTTGTGATAATGCATCAGGCACTGTACTCCAGTAGGCGACTCACAGATGGTCGGACCTCCAATTCTACGGCAGACAGCTCCAAAGGTGAGCATGAAGAGAGGAATACCAGTCTACACCACCAGCAGCAGAAGGGAGGGGTTCTGGAGCCCACTAACAGCCAATGGGGCTCAACCAACCCAAATGACCATGATCAACATCACAGCCTCTTCAAGGAAGAGACTGGGCTTGGCTCCATTTAAGCTAGTCTTCCTTCTCACCCTACCCTCTCTCTGGCAATCAAAACCTAAAGTTAAACTAATAATGGGGCTCCCAGAATGAAAGGACAATGTACTGGGGTTTCAGAAAAATACTTCTGAGCTGCTATTAGCAAGCTGTCTCACTAGATGGCACTGTTGACTTCGAAGCCGGAACTTCATCCATCCAGCACTTCTGAAATTCAAACTACTAGACCCAACATTCTGGTGCCTCTTTTTGGCCTTCCCGTTGCTCAGGAAGCAGTTCGGATGGTGGAGATGAAAGCGACAATGGATCACCTTCAACCTGTTTATTGGTTCCAAATAACCAAGAAATATCAACCTACATGCGGCAGACAAATATTTACATAATGGCCTCCATGTGCAAATATGCTGACAAGAGGCAGCATCAAGGCAATGATAAAGTCTAGACTCCGGAATATGCTGCCAGGGACTGAATCCAAGCTCCTCACTACCTAGTTATAAGACCTTGAGCAAATTACTTAATGTCATTCTCCTTACCTACAAAATGGAGATAGATGTTAACGACAGTTCTTACCTCATAAAGCTGTTGCAAAGATTAAAGAATGAACATATGTGAAGTATGGAGAACAGTGCCTGGCATATTAAACGCTGTATGTAGCTGCTATTATTATGTGTAAAGCAACATTTTGTGGGTCATGGACAATGGAAACATGAATCAGGTGAAGAATCTGCTCTCAAGGTGGAAAGTAAGAGTCAATGTAAGCAACTACCTTTAAAAGCAAAAACCATACCTCTTAGAAGTAAATACTAGATGCTACGGAAACATAAAATACTGGAGCCAGTAAGAGAAGGAATGGCTGTCTGGACGACAAGCGTTTCAGCGCAGACACTTGAAATTCAGATAGATTCAGGACACACAGACCTGAAGAGAAGGGCATTCTATTTTAGTTCCATCTACCACACACTTATCATGTACCAGGCACTGTGCTAGGAGACAAGGACATATAGGAGGCCCAGACATTCACTGTACACTGTGGTGTGGCAAAACTAAAACGATGGACAAAGTAAGATGGCGGACACTTCCGTGGGGGGCGGGCGGGGAACATGTCAGATAGGTGGACTCCACGTAAATCCATGGTGGTGGCAGCGCTGGGTGTACAGGGTGCTTCGTCCTTTACAGTTCCCAGGAGGGGGCTGGTCCTGTGTCCTCCCATTGTTGGAACTTGTTTTTCAACAGTCTTAAATAAGTGAAAGGGACACCAAGCACTCCTCCACTCAGTCCCCATGAAGTTAACATTGTCAAGCAGAATCTCTAGATTCAGATATTGCCTCACCCTCTCACATGTACTCTTTCCACTCTTCTCTTAAATGAACCTTATTCAAATGATAACAGCCCTCCTGGAAATGGGGCAGCTCCTTCAGCTTCCTAAATGAAATCTACCAGTATCCTGAGGTCATGGAAAAAAGCAACCACCAGAGTGGGGTGTTCACCCAGTTATGGAATGCCAGAGGTCAAGGGCCACATCCCCAACCTCTCCATTTCAGTGAGGCTCATTTGGTGACCCTGAGTGCCTGTTCTGGGCTCTATGGCTTAAAGTGGAGAAGAACTTGGAAGAAGTCCAGCAGAGGGCACTAACAGATAAAAATATCTGTTAGAAAACCTTAAAAAAGGTGCACCTGGGTGGCTCAGTCGGTTGGGGGTCAGACTTCAGCTCAGGCCATGATCTCACAGTCCGTGGGTTCGAGCCCCACATCAGGCTCTGTGCTGACAGGTAGCTCAGAGCCTGAAGCCTGTTTCAGATTCTGTGTCTCCCTCTCTCTGACCCTCCCTTGCTCAGGCTGTCTCTCTCTCTCAGAAATAAATAAAAAACAGTAAAAAATTAAAAAAAAAAAAGAAAACCTTAAAAAAATAAAATTTAAACCAAAAAACCAACTCTAAACAAGGATTTGGATCTAGGCTTTAAGTGACTGAATGTAGGCTTAACATCGAAGGGAAGGGAATTTGTTCAGGCAACTGTTTGCTGTACCCCCAAGGCAGCTAAAGGAGTAAATCCCTCCTGTTGTGAATTCAAGCTTAGGATGAAAACCACTGTATAAATTAGATTTTGAAACACTAGACTGTGTTACTAAATAAGGTGAGGAAGTGGCTTCTTTAAATTCCAGGATATTCCGAAGGGACACCAGCTGAAGGAAATTAGATCTGTAATCCTTTTATTCTCCACCAGCAAGCGAGTGCTTGGAGCTTATCCTCGAAGGTCATATCAAACCAGTAATGAACGTTGGCACAAACTGGGAAAAATACGTTGTAATCTGAGCCAAAGCACACTTCAGGAGACAGAAATCATAGACAATGACCAGGAAGCTCCGCGGGGCAGGCTGGGTAAATTTCCCATGATTCCACTGATCTCCCTTCCTCCCTCCCCCAACCCAGAACACCTGCAGAAAGTGCAGGCTAAACCCACAAGCCACCAGGAAGGTGTCCTTTTGCCCTCTGGAAAGTACAGCTTCTCTGACAGGGAGACTCAATTTGCCATCTTTCTTGAGTAGGTGCTTCAGATGCAGAAACAGCTCTTTCTCTCCCAGATAATACTAAAGGGATCATGGCCTCCTAAGCCCAGAGTGGGTTTTGAGAGAATGGGGGGTGGTGGGGGGNCAGGTACAGGGATGGGCAAGCTGTTATTTCCAGAGCCTAATGGAAGCCATCCATTTACCCACACTATGGCTGTACAGACTATTTATCAAACTTCTTTGCTTTTGGCTGTTAACCAGAGCAATCTAGGGTGTTATCTCATGCTAACTGGAAGCTTCCAAAGACTCAAAGTGCCTTTGATTGATACATGTCTTTGATGAATAAAAATGGGGAAAGAAATTATTTGAGGCAGTGGATGTAGTAAAAATAGCACAGAGACAAACCAACCTAGGTTTGCCCTGCCTTTACTGGCCCTCTGCTTTAGCCAAATCCCTTAACCTCTTTTAGCCTGTTTTCCCCCAAAATTAGAGAACGGGGTTGAGGATTAAGTTGTGAGTAATCCAATCACAATATCTGAGTTCAGGATTTACAGTCAGGGCAACGCAAATTTTAGTCCTGACTGCCTACCACTTAGCAGGATGACCCTGGGTAAATTATTTAACTCTTCTAAGTGTCAGATGTGGGTATACCACATACCTTAAAAGATTGCAGTGAAGATTAGAAATAGGAGAAATCATCTATATAAAAAGTGTCTAGGGCAGTATCCAAGCTTTGATGGGTATACCATAAATGGGGGACATCAATTGTATTCACTATTCCCAGTTTGGCAGACAAATTTTTTGAAACATCCAGTGCAGAGAAGATGAGACATGGTAAAAGTTTTGAGAGCCACTGCCCTGAAAAGTAGGGCCACCTAACAAAAGAGAAGGCTGAATTTTCAGGCTGAATTCTATTCACCTGTGAAACGGCTCTGGCATTTATCATTTTGGTGTAAGTAGAAAAAGTATACCGGGGAAGAAAAGCAGGTGGCAAAGTAAAGAATGCAGGGGAATAGTTTGTCATTTGGCAAATGAGTATGGACAAGTCTAATAATAGAAAGTAAGTAAACAGATGTGATTTGGGGCACTGCCAATGACTGCCAGCTTCTTACACAGCATCCTCGAATATTCTCAAATACTACTTAGAAAATAACATGCTCTGGGTGAAGACTGATAATTTGCCTACAAAGTTAGCAGGAAGGGATCTGTGTAACGGCTCCTATGGAAATTTGCAGCTGGGTGGGTAGATGGTCAAAGGTTCAGGGACTCAGAATTTGGGTAAATATCTTCCAACTCATTACAACTCACTAATACTTCTCTACTTAAAGAGTTCTTTTTTAGCCTTTAAAAGGGACTCTGATTATCTTTAAATTAAAAAAAAAAAAAGAAGAAGAAGAAGAAAGCTCTCCCTCAATTCCGTTATCTTTCTTTCCTTTCCTTCACAGGCATATTTTATTGAAAGAATTCATGACTTGGTGAGTGCCTTCATCAAAGCTGTATCAGAATAAGCAGAGAGCTTCGCCATGCAGATTTCCTGGCCCTTCCCCTAACTTGCCAGGTCAGAGTCTGAACATATCCAGGAATGTGTGGGTTTTTTAATTTATTTATTTATTCATTTAAATGATCGCTACACCCAATGTGGGGCTCAAACTCATGACTCTCAGATTAAGAGTTGCACGCTCTTCCGACTGACCTAGCCAGGCACCCCGAGGAATGTGTATTTTTCAAAAGCTTCCCAGTGACTCTGGGGGGCAATCAGGATGGAGACCCAGTGGACTCCACACTCACTGCCTCTACTTCCTCACCATTGCCTGGTGAATGAGTCCACAAATCTGGACGGCACTCGTACCCTTCCATGATTTCATCCACCTGGACCTCTGTTACTGCCACATCAATGACAGCTGTTACGTCCTAATCATATTTGGCCACCCAGGCAGGTTTGACACTATTATTCCCATTCTCCAAACTTCACCCTTCTGCCTCCTCCGGCACCTCCCTCTCCTGCTTCTTGGGTTTTGTCCTACTTTTGCTTTTGTCTTCCTTTTTGGGGAGCTTCGTGGACTTCTGGTTTCTGTTTCAGTCACTCATTTAATAAATTATCAAATGCCAATGTACCAGGCGTTGTTTGGAAATCTCAATACTATAGTAAACATATGAGATCTCTATTCTCAATGAGTTTACAGTCTGTTTGGGTTCCTTTCTCTTCCACCTTTATGCCAGGAGAACTGAGTTTTATGAACCTGTTATCA
The DNA here is from genome assembly GCF_008692635.1 of Crocuta crocuta. Classification (NCBI taxonomy): domain Eukaryota; kingdom Metazoa; phylum Chordata; class Mammalia; order Carnivora; family Hyaenidae; genus Crocuta; species Crocuta crocuta. Next base: position 234,329 of record NW_027529682.1, read on the forward strand.
AAATACTGTGCAATAATAGTATACATTCGTGGGAGGTGATTTATTAGCTCCCACCGATTCTCAAATAGGCTTATGACTCACAGAAGTAGCCACAACCTCTCTGGGGAAACTCGTCCACACCAAACCTTCGGTTATGATGGATATACTGATTACTCCCAAAGATAGCAGGGAAGAGGACTGAGCTGCCACTAGTCGCACGGGGCTATTTAAATTTATATTCATTAAAAATTCAGTTCCTTAGTCACAGTAGTTATATTTCAAGCACTCAATAACTACATGGGGCCATTTGCTTCTGTATTAGATAGTGCAAATATGGAACAAGTCCATCACTGCAGAAAGCTTTATTAGACAGCACGGGAGGTTCCCAAATCAAACCCAGGATTTGACTTCCAGCTCTGCCACTTCTCATCTGAGTAACTCAGACCCGCCTATTTGCCTCTCTCTACAACATTCCCCCCCCTTTTTTTTAAATTTTTTAATGTTTTAAAATTTTATTTCTGAGAGAGAGAGAGAGAGAGGGTGAGCAGGGGAGGGTCAGAGAGAGAGGGAGACAGAGAATCTGAAACAGACTCCAGGCTCTGAGTTAGCTGTCAGCACAGACCCCGACGCGGGGCTCGAACCCACAAACTGTGAGATCATGACCTGAGCCCTTAGCAGAAGTGGAATGCTTAACTGACTGAGCCACCCAGGTGCCCCTCCCTACAACACTCCTCTCATCTCAACTGTTAATATGTAAGTAACTCCACACAATGGTTTTGAGGACTGAGCAAGTTAACTAATATAAACCACTCTAATATAAAGCACTAAACAGAAGGCTTCTGTGAATAAGCACCCAAGAACTGTCAAGAACATTTATTATCATGCTTTGCATTGGTACTGAACTCTCTGAAGTCCAATATGAATCTCAAACAGAATGCGGCCAATCCTGGATTCACCACCTTTTTTTGTCTTCCTCTTGCATTCCATAGGGATTCATTCAAACTAGTGTGAAAAAGAAAAACCACAGATCCAAAATGGTGCCACATAAGCCAAGTTCCAACCTCCTCCGGGAAATGGGAGTCCTAAGGGCTCAGTCAGAAATTCTCTGGTCTGCACCAGTGAGGTAACTGGTCACCTGGGCCTCTCCATCCCCCAAAATCTTCATGATAAGACTCCCTCCCCTTTCCCCTAAGGGAAGGTGACCTTGCCTCAAATAATCCTTTCTTTTGCTAATGACTTCTTACCCCGCCCTCCTTCCTATAGAAACCTCCTCAGAGGCCCCCTTTACTTGGAGCTAGAAGGCTGCTTGATTCATGACTGGATTAATAAAGCCAATTAGATTTTCTGAGTTTTGGTTCATGTTTCTAACACTAGAGAGGCACCTCCCATCGACTTCACAGCAAGGGCTGTAGATTCTACCTCCTAGTATCCGCCAGTCAGTCCTGGCCTCCATTCATCACTCCTTTGGCCACTGTCTTAGGCCAAGCTCTCATCACTCCTCCAGGGGATTACTGTAATAGGCTCCCAACTGCTTTTCCTGTTGCCAATCTGGCCCCACTCCAGTCTATCCTGGACACTGATGGTCTTCCTGAAATGCAGATTTGATCCTGCCTCTTTAGGCTTAAAAGTCCTGCAGGCTTCCCATAATTTCATGAGCCAAGTTCAAATTCCTTCGTGTAGCAATAAAAACCCTAATAAGCTACCTGCTATCTATCTTGCGGCTCTCACACTGCCCACGCCCACTCCAGTGATCCTCCGTGTCCTTGGCTTAGACAGGCACTTCTCCGGGGCCTGGGGTATCCTTTTCTCCACTCACCCCATCCTGGATTAAGCCTGAGGGCTCTAGTTTTGGACTGCCGGAATTCCAGTATTGACTCGTCTACCTACTCAATTTCGAACCCTATTAAATGGGGATGACAATAGCATCTTCTTCATTGGGGTGCTGTGAATAATAATACCCATGGAATATTGTGGAAAGGGATCCGGGTACTCAATATTACAGGGAAATCTTTTCTCAGGGAAGAAATCTTCCTCGGTGGCCCCTGCCCACACTATGGTCCTACATTACTGTCTTACCCTTCACCGTAAGAATTAGCACACTCCTCAGGATACAGTCATTATACCTTCTGCCACATGGTAAGTTATTTAAGAGCAAAGACCTATTTAATGTTTCACTTCCACTTACCACTCCAATCTGCACAGATTACACTCTCTCCCCAGATGACCACACGCCTCCAAATGTTCATTAGCTTTTCTAGACGCCTGTGTTGAAAGTACCCTAGGCCCTGTTCCGTGTGCAAAGCGTGGTCTGTGACCTCAAGAAGTTTCCAACAGACTATGTTCCAGGCACTGGAGATACCAACTTGCATCAGATACATGTGCGCCTTCCCAAGAAAGCAGCTACTGTTAAGAAAACCTTCCTCATGCCCGCCCTCCTCTGCCCCACACCCCTGCCAAAGCTATGCTCCAACTTTCAGTTACCCAATGTGATGCGGACCCACTTCAAGCCTGACAGAACCTCCACTGGAGGGGAGGCAGGAAACAACGTGCTTCTCCAATTAGACACTAGGAGTCAAAAGTTAATAGAAAAAGGGTTTGAAGCCCAATGTTACAACTTTTTTGTTTCTTTCTTCCTGAACGGTCCAGGGAGTTTCAAATGTTCATGCCGACCCTTGGCTCTCATGTATACAGATACTCAAGCGTCAGTTGGGGGAGGGGAACCTCATTATTTTCCTGATGCTGTTCTGAGATATTTTTCATGAAGCGTAAAGGTTCCCTGACCTACAAAGAAATTCTAGACCTTCCCCCCACCACCACGCAATGAAAAGAATTATACTTACCCCATTGTATTCCTCAAATGGCTTCTGAAGAAAGGGGGCAAGAGAACTTGTGTCCCCTTAACCTCTCTTCAAGCGCTCCCAAGGAACGCACCACTTTCCTCTGGCTCCCACGCCCTGGTAGCTTTGCTGGCCTCGGGCACTACTTCCCTTCACTGTGAAATCGTAAGCTCCTAAACCCTCATAAGAGAGCACAGAGGCATTAACCAGGTCACCTAGTGGTGAACCTTTTATCAGTGATAAATGCGACCAACCAAGATGCTTCCCAGAATTTTAAGTCTCTGACAAGCTATCAAGACCCTAAGCAGTGATGTCTCATAGGCCAGCCTCCCCACCGTCTCAGCTAGCTCCCTGTGCCTCCCTCCCAGCCTTTAAGACATCCTTTGCTTCTTAATCCAGAGCTGTCTGGATTAAATAAGTGGTAGGAAGATACACATGAATTTCTCAAAGCCAACGCAAGCCAGAATCATTCTGTCCACAGATAACCTCATTTAATTTTTATTAATTTTTTACTAATATTAATATTTTACTAATGTGTATTAACATGTGACTTATTTTTTAATAATCTCTATACCCAATGTGGGGCTCGAACTCATGACCCTAAGATGAGGAGTCACATGTTCTATCAACTGAGCTAGCCAGGCATCTTCCCCACTCCCTCCCCACCCCTGCAAAACCTTATGTTTGACAACCATCTTGATTCTGGTTCCTTCATGTAAACTGGTCAGAATATGGAGTTAAAGTCTCTTCTCTATCAATTCCCTCTCACAGGGGCCAAGTCCAGAGACAGTCCCAGGACTCACAGAGAGCCCCACACCAAGAACCTTTAAACCAAACCCCAACTATGATATTTTGTGTTTGTTTTTTTTTTAATTTTTATTTTTTAATTTTTTAATGTTTATTTTTGAGACACACACACAAAGTGGGAGCAGGGGAGGGGGAGAGAGAGAAAGGGAGACAGAATCCGAAGCAGGCTTCAGGCTCTGAGCTGTCAGCACAGAGCCTGACGTGGGGCTTGAACTCATGAACCATGAGATCATGACCTGGGCCGAAGTTGGCCGCTTAACCAACAGAGCCACCCAGGTGCCGCCCCCTCCCCCTCCCACGATATTTTGAAATATAACTTTCTGATATATGACAAAAACACTATTTACCTCCTAGTTAATTTGTATGTGCTTTTAACCATAGGTACATAACCACCATTCAGAGCTTCAGGTCAGCATCTAATAAGACACCTCATACCACAGCTCAAACTCTCTTCAGTCTCTCTGATTACAACAAAATGCAGGGGCGCCTGGGAGGCTCAGTCAGTTAAGCATCTGACTCTTGCATTCGGCTCAGGTCATGATCTCAAAGTTTGTAATTTTGAGCCCTGCAACGGGCTCTGTGCTGGCAGTGAGGAGCTTGCTTGGGATTCTCTCTCTGCCTCTTTCTCTCTCAAAAGAAATATATAAACTTAGGAGAGCCTGGGTGGCTCAGTCAGTTAAGCATCCAACTTTGGCTCAGGTCATGATCTCACGGTTCATGGGTTCAAGCCCCGCATCAGGTTCTGTGCTGACAGCTCAGAGCCTGGAGCCTGCTTCAGATTCTGTGTCTGCCTCTCCCCTGCTTACACTCTGTCTCTCTCTGTCTCACTCTCAAAAATAAATAAAGATTAAAAAAATGTTTTTTAAATACATAAACTTAAAAAAAAAAGCACAAGTGGCTTCTATTTGACTTTTGAAATGCTAGAAAGAAGGAACTTCACCCTCTATGGAACCACTGACTTCAGTAATCAACAGACAAACTGCTGCTTGCTTGATCTCTTCTTGGCTTCTCTTCTACCACCCTCTGAAAAGTCGTTGCTGGAGTCCTGTGACTGTCCCTTTTCTACACATTCTCCTCCAACGATCCCCCCAAATCCATGCCTTCAACAACCCACATGTTGTCCCAAACCTGATTCTTCTACCACGCACCGGGTTCCCTGAATCCAAATGTGTAAGATGTCACCAAGACCCTGCCTCCTTAGAGGATTCTCAGCATCTCCAAAACCACCCCAGACTTTCCTCCCCAACTCTCACTTCTCCCACTAAGTAACTCTTTTTTTTCTTTTTAAGATTACTTATCTAAGGGGCGAGAGAGAGAGAGAGACAGAGAGAGAGAGAGAGAGAGCGAGAGCGCATGCACACTGGAGCAGGGGAGAGGGTCAGAGAGAGAAAGAGAAAATCCCAAGGAGGCCCCATGCTGTCAGCACAGAGCCCGATGCAAGACTTGAACCCACAAACTGTGAGATTATGATCTGAGCCAAAATCAAGAGTCAGATGTTTAACTGTCTAAACCACCAGGTGCCTCCTACCACCCAGTAACTCTTATCTATCTGTCTTCCTTAGCTCACCTGCCTGCATCTCCATCCATCCACTGAGTTACCCAAACAAGGAAACTCTACTCCCTACCTCTAATTGGCCATGAGTTCTGCTATTCCTACTTACACAGCTTTTAGACCGAGCCCTCCTCTCTTTCCCTACTGTCCTGGCCCTGGACCAATAGACCAGTACCAGGCTGACTAAATAAGAATCGCGTGGCAGATTTTTTAAGGATAGGTTCCCATCCATCACCTTTCCCTGGATTCTGATTCCTGTGTCCCTTGGATACAAACTACTGAAGTCCTGACCATATTGAAATGGCCCCTTGACTGAGCTGATAAGTATTTAACAACCAGCTTCAGAGAAAAAGAGAACTGATTCGCATCATTTGCCACTTCTGTTCACAGCGTGGTCAATTTCAACCTAATATCACAGTTGGGGATCAGTGTGCACATTGGGCTGATGTAAGCCGGCCCCTGCATATGAAGATGCCCAGACCACCGTGTGTTATCTTCTAAAGCGGGTGTAGACACGCCTCTTCCCAGGTTAAACACCTTTGAAGCTTTCCTCTAATGCTGTACAATACATCCAAGGTTCTTTGCCTCACACACAGGCCTCATGACATGAAACCAGTTTCTTCTTCCCAACTTCCCCTACAGACAGTTCCGCCTCAGCCCCTCATGTTCTGCTTACATAGAATCACTTGTGTTCCCCAAATAAACCACGCACATTCATTCCTTTAAACTTTGTTCATACTGTATTCTATGTTTTATTTATTTTTTTAATGTTTGTTAATTTTTGAAAGAGCAAGACATAGAGCATGAGCAGGGGAGGGGCAGAGAGAGAGGAAGACAAAGAAATCTGAAGCAGGCTCCAGGCTCTGCGCTGTCAGGACAGAACCCATCGAGTGGCTTGAACTCATGAACCACGAGATCATCAGACGCTTAACTGACTGAGCCACCCAGTTACCCTCCCCTCTGCTTTAAATGTCCCTTCTATTTGATGCCACAGCCCTCACACCTCAATAATGGCATCTTGCACCTTAGCCAACTGAGTCCCATATCATACAGAAGCCTGGCCACCTCTTCCCTCTGACATATTCAGGGCCGAATTCAATAACTTTTTTTTTTCCTCCTGGACCCAGAGCTCTACCCTCTCTGAGGCACAGAGAGAGCTATGACAAATCCAAGCCTGAGCAAGTCCGCACTAGTGATAACGGTAGCACTGCCCACGCCTTGGGGATAACCTGTTGGCTGCTTGAGAAAAAATCTCCTTCAGGGCAAATACGTCTGCTTTTTCCAGTGTATTCAAGATACTGCATACTAGTAGGTTGTAGTTAATATTAATGGGAAAGCTCCACATTTAAACAGTACTTTCTAGTTTACAAAGTGCTTCTGTGTCCATTCTTTCATCTTATCTTTCCAACGTCATAAAGCAGGTAAGAATCTGACCCCCATTTGAAAGATGAAGGAATCCCTGGGTGGCTCAGTCGGTTAATAAGCACCTGACTTCGGCTCAGGTCATGATCTCACATTTCATGAGTTCAAGCCCCGCACTGGGCTTGCTGCTGTCAGCACGGAGCCTGCTTTGGATCCTCTGTCCTATGTGTTCATGTACACATGAAACCAATGCAGCACTGTGTGTCAACTGTACTTCCATTAAAATAACAACAATAACAAGCGTTTGCCCTGACCAGTCAACAAGCACCGATGTGAAACAGGACAGTTTCCCAGGTAATGATACCTGCCATGAGGTCACAAGGCTACAAGTGAAACCGCGGAAACAAACAAGATTCTGAACATACCTGAGGAAAACAACTTTATGCCTAAGAGCAAAGCTGTCTCAACAACCAGCTGGTGAGAAGGCCACAGAGAAGCCAAATCACACAGAGCACCGTGTCCTCAGGCAGAGGAGGACTTCCTCAGCTGGAGCCAGGCCTGGGGAGGCTTGGAGGAGGCCTGGGAAGGGCGGGCCTGAAGCCCAGCAGGAAGCCTCTGGGGACACAGAGGCCAGTGCCATCCCAGGTAGGTGTGAGGGCAGGACTCCAGGAGGGGAGGGCCTGCCGCAGAGTGCAGAGCGGGGATGCTGGTGCCCTGAGGCCCTCTTCACACAAATAATTTTTGGAAGCCATCTTGGTGGCCGGGCCAACTTGGTTCTACCCCAGGCTGAAGCAAGAGAGAAGGAGCCTGATTTAGGGACCAAGTGGGAATAGGGACCAAAGGGCCCCCGATTCCCCAGAAACCACTGCGGAACTCCAACAAGAGCATTTTAGAAGCCCAAGGAAAGTGGCAGGAGTCTATTTTACTTCTTTAAATACTAAACCCAGTTAGGAATAAATATGTTTTCAACATGGTTCACGACTGCAGCATCCCCAACTGGTAGCTAATTTTGTCACCACCTGTTTCCCTCTACTTAACGAAAGTCAAAGCCCTTAAGCTGGAAGCGTAGGAGTGCTGAAGGTTAACAGAAGTAGGGAAGATACCTCCCTGTGTCCTGCCCCAGGAAGCCACAGGACAGGAGAGGCTGAAGCAGACGGAAAGAGGGGACTTCTGGGGTCACGGGTGGATGGGGGCACTTAGGCAGAAACTATCACAAACTGCCAGATGCCACAGAGGGCTCCGTGAAGCTACTGGGCAACCTGCAGACTCTTCCAGAAAGAGTCCTTTGGCTTCCCAGCCTCCTCTTCCCCTTCCTGGCACCTGTCCCCATCCCTTGCAACTTCATTTGCCCTTAGCCTCAGGAAAAACAGGATTATGGTAAAACCAGTATCTTGGTTTTTTCCACTTAGAAGAAATACAAACAGCCCTGAAGAAATACAAACAGTCCTAACCAAGAACTTTGTTGGTCATTTAGCAACTCAACAGAGAGCCCTGCAGGGGCCTGGGGAGGAAATAGCACTGACCAGAATCTGGTCAGGACATCTGTGTGTAACAGCCTGATCGGTTGGAACACCGTATCTTGTGTGCCAAGCACTCTGAACAACCTTGCCATGAGGTATACACCCATGGGCACTTTTCATTAGCAAGAAGGCAAAAGACACTGGATTTATTTAGAATACCGAACAAAAGAAAACAGAAGTTGAACAATCCACAAATCATTTATTTTTGTCTTGAGAATGTTAATAAATCACACACATACACCCCAAATCGCATTCCTGCCCTATATCCAATTCACCCTCTTCATGTTCAACTCTGGGATCCACCCACAACGGAGGAGGGCGCAAGAGAGATTTTGATGATCTCACACTCATTCAAAGAATGCTTTGCAAGGCAACCTGCAAACAGAGAAAAGATGAGAGAGCAAGCTTTGGCTGGGCCAAGTACCGTGCCAGAAGGCAGTAGAAGCAAAGTAGAAGAACTAGCCCCTATTCTCTCTCTCTTTTTTTTTTTAATGTTTTATTTATTTCTGAGAGAGAGAGAGAGAGAGGCAGCATGAGGAGGGGAGGGTAGAGAGAGAGGGAGACACAGAATCAGAAGCAGGCTCCAGGCTCTGAGCTAGTTGTCAACACAGAGCCTGATGCGGAGCTCGAACCCACGAACCGTGTGATCATGACCTGAGCCAAAGTCGGATGCTTAGCTGACTGAGCCACCCAGGCACCCCAACTAGCCCCTATTCTCAAGAATCTTCATGTGTGGTAAGGAATGAAGCTTCAAGTATAAAGGTAAGTATGAATCACCAAAAGTCTGTATCACAGATGAAGGGGAAACGGACACGCACCGAATGCCTAAAATGGGCATTTTTCAAATACTATCTCACTTAAAAGTTAGTATTTGAGGAAAATAACATTCTTTTTTATGCCAACTCCATTCTGTTTGTTCTGGTTTTTTAAGCTTTTTTCTTTTGAGAGAGAGAGAGAACAAGTAGGGGAGGGGCAGAGAGAGAAAGGGAGAGAGAGAGAATCTCAAGCAGGCTCCTCGCTATCAGTGCAGAGCCTGATGTGGGGCTCAAATATCTGAACGATGAAATCGTGACCTGAGCCAAAATCAAGGGTCGAAAGAGCCACCCAGGCGCCCCTGTTTGTTCTTGATTTCTCAACTTCTTTATATCAAGAATAGCAGTGTGCCATTTTCTGTTACCAAACCCCCCAATCCGTCCTAACTCCAAGGTCATGTACAATGATGTGTTCTTTCTGACCTACACAGCGCCCCCTACAGTAACTTCCTATAAATGTTTTCCAAGCTCAGGGCTAGGCAGGCAACTGGACTGGTGATGCCTACAGCCCGTAAATGCATTGTCTGAGTCCTCTGTGTAACTCTGCTGGGCTCAGAGCATTAGGTTATTATTCCCATACCTCGCTGGCTAAGAAGCACTGACTCAGAGTCAAGGGAATCCCAGGAGCAAGCTCCGCTTCCATTCTGTAACCACCTGCCTGCACAGCTGAAACTTAAGAGAAGTATCCCACCCTTACATACACACTCCATGTGTTCTTACCACTCAGGGCCGCTGTTCTTGGTCTTTTCTGCTCTTTATTCACATTTCAGTAGTGAATGAGGTGGGGGTGCACTACGATGCACTATGATGAGCAGGGAAAACCCCTGGCATTTCAGGGTTTCCTTACCTAGGATACCACCCAAACTTCAGATTAAAAAAACAAACAAACGAATATCTGCTTCAAGCTCTTCTCTAGGTCCATTTTCTGCTCAGGGTGATGTGCGTGAGATGGAATACAGTGGCCAGGCTCCCTTCCTGAGCTCGGCTGAGAGACAGTCTCATTTTGAGGAGGTAAGTTGGGATGGGTGATGTCCAGTTGCCCCAAGAGGGCAAATATTCACCCAACATGAGCTCAGATCATTTTTGGTTTCATCATACTTCCTTGAGCGTTGAAGTTACCCAGCACTCTCACCTTCATTTTCCCCCTCCTCAAACTATTCATCTGCACCAGCTACATCTATCTTTTTTTTCCTACATTTTTTAAATGTTTATTTATTTTTGAGAGAAAGACGGAGACAGAGTGAGAGCGAGAGACAAAGTGGGGGGGAGGGGGGAGAAAATGCAGAGAGAGAGGGAGACACAGAATCTGAAACAGGCTCCAGGCTCTGAGCTAGCTGTCAACACAGAGCCCGACGCGGGACTTGAACTCGAGGACTGTGAGATCATGACCTGAGCTGAAGTCAGACCCCTAACTGACTGAGCCCCCGAGGCACCCCACATCTATCTGTTCTTCTCTGTTCACTTCCTCACTCAAGCCCCCCATCTCCGTTGCTTTATACAAACCTCTATTACCAGGCGTCACCAAAGACCGCCTTGTGGGCCTTTTTCCTATCTCAATTTTTGCTGATATTTCCATAGCATTTGAAATGACTCCTCCTCAGGGGGAAAAAGAGGTTTCTACTCTTGGCTTAATTTTAATTTTTTTTAATGCTTATTGATTTTTGAGAGAGAGAGAGAGACAGAGACAGAGCATGAGCAGGGAGGAGGGACAGAGAGAGAGGGGAAGACAGAATTTGAAGCAGGCTCCAAGCTCTGAGCTGTCAGCACAGAGCCCGACACAGGAGTCACACCACAAGATCATGACCTGAGCCAAAGCTGGACGCTTAACCAACTGAGCCACCCAGGTGCCCCTACCCTTGGCTTAATTTTAACAGTACTTAGTGAAAGCACATCTCTCATTCAACAAGCATTTCTGGAGCACCTACTATGTGCCAGGCTCCACTTTGGGAACACAAAGATGAAAGAGAAAAAAGTACACCCTGTCCTTAAGGAGTTTACTCTCTAATAAAGAGATATTCCATCGAGTAATGGGATTACATGCAATAAACTAACCTCTTCCTGGAGGGTGGGATGGAAAGGTTTCTATACTAAGCAGATGATCCACCCACAGAGTTAAGAACACCTGGGGCTCCATGGGACTCAGGAGAGAGCTTTGCAGAGAAGGAAGCATTGGGGCTGAAATCAAAAGATTATTGAGTGGGGGCACTCGGGTGACTAGTTAAGCCTCCAACTTCAGCTCAGGTCACCATCTCTTAGTCTGTGAGTTCGAGTCCCATGTCAGGCTCTGTGCTGACAGCTCAGAGCCTGGAGCCTGCTTTGGATTCTGTGTCTCCCTCTCTCTCTGCCCCTCCCCTGCTCATGCTGTCTCTGGTCTCTCTCTCTCAAAAATAAACATTTAAAAATTTTTCATTAAATATTAGTAGGCAGACCATATTTTTAGAACAAGTGGACAAATCGGCACATGCCCAGGAAAACAAAGACTTGACAATAGTCATACAATCAGTCCAGGACCTCAGGCTCCCACTGCTGGAGAGGAAAGCAGGTCCGGAAATGGTTAAGAGATGAGTGAAGGCAAGTAAGCAAAGTCCGCATCACAAAGGGCCTGTGTGTGTCCCAGAAACAGGATTGGGATTAAATTCCATCCTGCGGGTGCTGAGGGGGGTACTGAAGACTTTTGAATGGCGGTGGGGGGGAGGTGTTTATTAGAAGAAAGCGGAGGATTAGGTGGAAGGACCAGAGGAAGCCCTCTCAAAACAGCAGACAGGATAAAGGCTCAGGCTGAGGAGTGGAACCCGGGAGGGATTTAGGAGGTGCCGGACTACAGGTGGTGGGAGAAGGCTGGGGAGGAATCTAGACAGTTTCGCTGCCTCTGCCTGCCCACACCTAAAGGCACTTCTCCCTTCTTCCCTGGGATATTCTCCACCACTCCGGCATGGTGTGAAACACATATGAGGCAAGTAAATAAATGCCTAGAGGTGCCTGGGTGGCTCCACCTGTTAAGCCTCCAACTTGGGCTCAGGTCATGATCTCGCAGTCTGTGAGTTGGAGCCCATGTTGGGCTCTAGTGCTTACAGCTCAGAGCCTGGAGCCTGTTTCAGATTCTGTGTCTCCCTCTCTCTGCCCCTCCTCTGCTTGTGCTCTCTCTCTCTCTCTCAAAAATAAACAAACGTTAATAAAAGCCTGCTGACCCGTTCATCACTCCTGCCTTCCTTCTTCCTCGCCTAATGGTAAGAGATGTCTATCGCAAATCTTCCGAGGACCTCATACCCGGAGTGTGAGCAGGAGGCTGCTAAGGCGGGTTGTGGGAAGATTTCAGGGCACCCCCACTGGGGTTCTCTGTGGCATCTATAAACACCCATCTGGGAGTCATGCACAAAGTCACACTCGATTGGTGAAAAATAAAACCATGGAAAACTAAACACAAATCTAGGAAAGCAACAGCCCTGGAGCTGGGCTCAGAAGCCGGGGTCCAGCTCTGGCGCTGACATTGACTGGGCAGGACACGGAGGAAGGAGCATCGCATTGCCATCCCGAACCCCTCGCTCTGCTTATCCTCCGTGAGATGAATGGAGCGTGCGGGACCATCACAAAGGCCCCTCTGGCCTCAAAAGTGCATGGAAGCTCAGTAAGATTTTACGGAAGGAAATCTTCCAGGAAAATCTGTTTGAAAGCTAAGTGACTGGCAGAGAAGGGGGTTGTGTGGGCTGAACCAGGAGGGTGAGGAGCACTCGCTGGGCAGCAGGGAGAAGAGAAAGAACAGCAACCTGAGAACGATTGTGGTTTAGATCCCCCGGAAAGGCAATTCACAGGCACAGAGGCACACGTGACTTCCTGGCTCACTTCCTGCGCACTTTTTGATACCTGCTTCTTTTTATTGTGATTGTTTCCAGCCTCTCATTTTATCATAGTCTGTGATTCTTATAATAAGATCATGGACCAACCTTTATACAAGAAGGGGGCTTAGGAGATGATCGAGTCTAATTTCTCCCCCTTTCAGAACAGGAAACTGAAGGCCAAAGAAGTTAAGAGACACATATAAAGTCACAGAGGTATTTAATAGCACCGCAAAAAAACCTAAAACATAAACAAAACTCAAGCTGGCCTACTCTTAGAGCCGAGATCTGTCCACAACACCAGGTCCAGGGTGCACACCCCCGCAGCGTGTAGGGAAAGTATCTTCCTTTTTCTTCTCAGCCCTTTGGGGCTATCGCTCATAATAAGGATAACTACGAATAGCTGTTCATTCCACAAAATGTACAATGTCATGTGCTGTTGGGGACTGTTTACCAGGTACCAGTGCTGCTCTAACCCCTGGAGACATGTTAGTAGGCAGGGCCCCTGGTCTTAAGAACCAACTCACATTCTTGTGGTTTAGCAGGAGGGATGCAGAGATGAGAGACCGATCCATCAACAGAGGACCCCCTCCCCCCAAAAATTACGTAATTTCAAAAATCAAAGGTGTTATAAAGGTAATTAAAGTGAGAAGTAAGCAGTCTCAAGAAAGCAAAAAGAATAAATATGTTGTTAAAGTCACATCAATAACAAAGTGGCAGAGTTTGAACTCAAGTTCACAAAGATCACCAGAGAGCCTATGACTTTACCAGTTGGGTTGTACTGAATGACCAGCGTGGCCATTAACATAGCAAGTGCTCATGGAATGAATGGCCAGTTGAATATGAGTGTGTATAATCAGAAGGGTCTCCCGGGTATTTTTAATTTGGGGGATTTTTAATTTGGAAGGGAATTCAGATTCTAGTGAATTCTTTTTTGACTTTAATTCATCCTAATGAATCTCCACCTCGTCATAATGGAAATGTAGAGTATAGCTTAATCAAATGTTTTTCCCTTTCATTCTGTATTTCCATCTTCTGTGGCAAAACAGACTTAAACATTTGCTTTCTTATTCTCCTAAAAATTAAATATAACTCTTAGCGCAGTATGTATTCAAAACAACATTCACCATTGATGTCAGTTGGGATATAACATATCACAGTCCTCTTACTAATATAATACTAAGCGCTCATCAATTATTCAGATATAACAAGTTAAAACATTCTCCAAATACAAGAATTACCTGCCTCCACAAATACACTCTCACAGATGATGGGATAACCACTGCAGAGAACACACACACATCAATTGTAATCTCGCAAATGCCTCAGATCTCAAAGACAGTCTTTAAATCTTACCTTGGCTCTTTTTTATAAGATCTCATTTTCCTAAAAGTTCTCACTCTGCATCTTCCCCCCAGCACCAAAATCATCTTCTCTCCTCATTACACTTCATATCAAAGAATGTTACTCATTTCAAACTCAGCAGACAATCCATTTGTCTTCAGCCCTCCACGGGGCCTCGTGGCTGTACTGATCAAGCTGAAATCAAAGATTCACAAAGCCATAGCACGGGAAATTCGGCACCAGGCAAGATAGGCGCAACATCCCCTCGGCTGGTTCCTTGTCCCCCACCCCCACCCCGCCCTCTCCCATGAGAAGGGGGATTGGGTTCCAGAAGTGCACCAGCAAACACTGAGACAATACACGTGGCACCTTGGCTGAGCACACGCAGCCCTTGCCACCCTCTGGACCACTAGGTTTTTCCAGGGCCGCCAACCGCAAATGACGCAGCAAAGGTGCCAAAGTGAGAAACAACCACAAGCCCCGGGGCCTGCCCTTCAGATCAGATAAGCTTGGCACCGATATGAAAATGACACTGACATGCAAACACTCCTTTCCCTTCAGCTTACAGGGATGAGAAATACAAGAAATCATCAGAACATAAGCACCCACTGTGTGCCCAGCACTTTAAGGGACATCTCATCTTAATTATTTCACCTTCAAACCAACCTACAAGGTAGGTGTCATCATGATGCCCTATTTATTTTTTAACTTTTTAAAAAATGTTTGTTTATTTTTGAGAAACAGAGAGGCAGAGTGCGAGCAGGGGAGGGGCAGAGAGAGACGGAGACACAGAATCCAAAGCAGGCTCCAGCACAGAGCCCGACGCAGGGCTCGAACTTGGGAATGGCAAGATCATGACCTGAGCCGAAGTTGGACGTTTAGCTAACTGAGCCACCCAGGCACCCCCATGACGCCCTATTTATGTAGGAGGAAATGAGTGGTGCAAAGCAAGAAAACTTGCTCCAGGCTGGAATTTTACTCTATGGAGGCAGGCTGGAAACTGCTACTGGAGTAAAAGGGAAACACAGTCACTGGGAAGGCATCCGTGCTGGTGAGGAACTGTGTCAGTCTGGACAGTTACAACAGTATTCTGCAGAAATGAACAGCCTTGGAAGAGGCAGAAACACATTCTATTAATCAACCGTCCCAATCATTCTCAAATTCACATCAGTAGCCATCTGTGACTGTGAATACTCCATCACTCAGCCACAGCTGGGTTTTACCCTAGACTCATCTAGAACTGAGCAGGCCAAGTCTCTAAGTCTCCCTGAGGTGGATGAATCTAACCCACCTGCTGACCTCAAGACAAGTATCATATTCAATAAGCAAATCAAAATTTCTTGCTGAGAAGAGCTAAATCACCATCTTATGGCCAAAGAATCTCTCGCCTGCCCTAGGAATATAGCCATGATTAAAAAATATACAACACACACACACAGATACATATATCATATTTATCATTTGAATACACAATATATTTATTTCCAAAGGTCTGTTCATTCATTCATTCATTCATTCATTCATTCATTCATTCTCTGATCCCTATCCACTTAAGCTGGACAAGTATGTTTGGAGTTATCTGCATGATGCCACTTGTTTCTTACTAACCCTCTGAGGACACTACTGAGCAGATTAAGACAGTGAAAATGAATTATTTCCAAACAGCACCTGTCACCCAAAGGGGCCCTAAGCTAGAAGGTAACTGGGGACAGATGCTCTCGGACTCTAGATGCCCCACAGCTATGAGGAGTAAGGTCAGGAAAAGGTCCAGGTACAAATCCAAAATGCTGAACTTGGGAATCCTTTGCATCAAAGGTCTGAGAAACAAAACAGAACTTTTGTTTTCTCTGCTCGTCCTCTGCAAGAGAAAACCAAAGGGAAGTTTGGGGGTCATATGTTCCGCAGAGAGAGGAGAGAAGGGACCGGTGACCCCAGGCCCTTGGCTGGGATCCCCCAGTCAGCATAGCACATGCCATTATCACATCTCTTCTGGGAAGTGAATGAACCAGGCCCCGCGGGGACAGCAAGTTGCTTCTGCTTGCCTAAGACAGAATGTCCATCCAACTCCACTTACAAAGGAAGGTCTTCTGCGAGAGAGGATGCCCTTCACAGTAACATCTGGCCAGTTACCCTGAGGACCAAAGGCCAACAGCTAACTGCTGCCTTCTCCTTGGATACACCTGCCACTTTTCTAGATTTTACATTTATTTGTATGCATTATGTCGATGGCCTGCCTAATAGATGCTCCATAAAAACTTAAAGTTGAGGGGCATCCGGGTGGCTCAGTTGGTTAAGCATTTGACTTCGGCTCAGGTCAGGCTCTCACTGTCCCGGAGTTTGAGCCCCGTGTTGGGCTTGCTGCTGTCAGACTGTTAGCACAGGGCCCCGCTTCTGATCTTCTGTCCCCCTCTCTCTGTCCCTCCCCCCCCTCCCCCAATAACAACAACAAAAATGTTATCATTTAACAAATGAATACACGGGCAATAAATAGACTAAATCCTTAAAAAGCAGAGGCCCGCCAAAGCTCAGTGGCCAGCACACAGGCACCAGTCTATAAGGGTACACGGAATTCAGATGATTCTCACCATGGCAGCCTGAAGGTTTCATGTGTCCTGCAGGGGAGGTAAAAGTCCAGCCACAGCTTTTTTTTTCTTTAATGTTCATTTATTTATTTCTGAGAGAGAGAGAAAGAGCAAGCACAAGCAGGGGAGGGGCAGACACAGAATCCAAAGCAGGTTCCAGACTCGGAGCTGTCAGCACAGAGCCTGATGCAGGGCTCGAACTCACAGACCGCGAGATGATGCCCTGAGCTGAAGTTGGCGCTTAACTGACTGTGCCACCCAGGTGCCCCCCAGCCACAGCTTTTCACAGGAGCTGCTGCTTTAACAAAAGAGAAGTGTGCTGAAACAGTGGCTGATAATGTTTGGTCCCTGTTTTGCATTTCCTACGGATTTTAATTACCCACATTGTCAGCACATGTATATAAACCTCATTAGAACGTGAGATATGTACACATACTATACCGTATAGAGAAAGGCTTGAATCGAAAGTGACATGACCACCTCCTTTTGAGTCAAGATTCCGTCATTATTTAGCCATATGGACGTGGGCACGTTCAGGGTTCCTACTTCCTTAGGGGCCAAGTGGACGCTGTCATCGCAGCCGCCCCATAGGACGCAGAAGCAAAGGAAGCAATGAGGATCCCCATGCCCTAAACATGTGAGCGGAGGCCCAGTGTGCCAGGCACTACGGGGTGTGCCGGGGTGAACACAGAGAGTAATCACACTCTGTGCTGCCTTCCTGGAGCCCTCAGCCTGGCAAACCACTTTGAAAAGGATAAAGTGCTCAGATCAAGGGCTTCTGAGAAAGTCTGTTCGCTAGCACAGTTTTCCCTTGCGACCACGAGGGAACCGTGCTCAGCTGCTCTGCCTGCAAGCTCTGGTGGCAAATGTCAGGGCCCCTCTCTCCTATGGACCCCCCTCCCTGGGCTCCCGGGCCAGTTCAGACTCCGCACTCTGTTGCCCTCAACACGTGGCATTCAGAGCCTGTCTCTGAGGCTGTCGCTACACTGCATGAAGAAGGACCATGTCTTCAGGCGGGCCCTCTGGCTCCTGGCTTCCATGAAGAGTCAATGCGAAAATACCAGCACAATCGCCCCGGGCTGCCAACAGCGGCAGAGATAGACCCTGCTTGATGCTGATGCCACTGGCTCCCCAAGTCTCGGAAAATGTCAGAGCAACCAATGCATCTGCATTCCACAAACGCCTGCACCCAAATAAATGAAGCTCTGCTGTCAGTGGCGGGAGGAGTCAGCTCCCGCATTTGGCCCCGCAGAGGCATCTCCATGCACCTCTCTCTTCAGAGCTGGGTGGAAGATATTACACTCACAGCTCCTGATTTCTCAGTTTTAGAAAAAAGGTCTAATTCTCTTGTGGTGATGTACTCAAGCAATTTGTTTTTAAGTTTTTCTTTAATGTTTATTTCTGAGTGAGGGAGGAAGAGAGCAGAGGGGGAAGGGCTGGGGGGGGAGAAACACAGGATCTGAAGGGGGCTCTGCTCTGTCAGCACAGAGCCTGATGTGGGGCTCGAACCCACGAACTGTGAGATCATGACCTGAGCCGAAGTTGGAAGCTTAACTGACTGAGCAATCCAGGCACCCCTAAGCAATTTGCTTTCAAATAAATAGGGATGAATGTTGCCTTGTTAATCTGTTTACTGTCTCTCTACCTTCTCTAGGATCCAAGCTCTGCTGTAGGGGCGGAAACGGTTTTGTTCACTGCAGTTTCTAGTGTCTAGAATAGCTCAGTGGAGCATAACATGTGGTCGATAAATATTTAGTGGATTAACTGCGGGGAGAGGGGGGTAAAAAGGAAGGATCCATGTATTCCCAAATCCTTCTCTCCTGCAAGAGGAGCAACTGTTGCCCTGACCTGGAATCAGAAGGCCAGGAAAAGTACTGTTCCCACGGCAACCACAGCTCCCAAAAACAAAACATCCTTCAAAGCTGCCACAGGTGGTTGGTGGGAAAAGGGTTACTTGGGTTACTCCTATTTGCAGACCGTACCTGGTCCCCGGGTCAACCATTGGCCAAAATATTGCTTCTAATGTATTCTTGCTTCCTGGAATCTCGTTTTGAGAAAGGTCAACCACTCTCCATCTAAATATGCCAAACATATTTAGGTCTCTGCCTAAACAGAGCTCCCCCCCCCCCAGAAGAACGGCAGTCTCTGGTCCTGGGGCACCTACAATCTGATGCAAGACACACCCACAAACAAAGAAATGCATGGAGGAAACCAACGGGCTTAAAGCAAACAAGCCATTATGTAATAACGGCGACTGACAAAAAATGGCATATGAGGGGCCAATTATTCAGCTTCAAGACAACTTCTTGCTTTGCAAAATGATTTATACTAGAATTCCATGAAAATCAAACTTCTGTAGAATCCTTCATCCATCTGATTATTTACTCATTCCCTAAATACCTATTTACTGAGCTCCTGCGACGTTCCATGCAAAGAGCTCAGCAGGCGCTGACTAAAACAAACATTTATTGGTCGAATAAAACCAACTCTGCCGTTGCTGCTTATGATCCAGTAAAGGATGCAACGTGACCAGAGAACCACAAGTTAGGAACAGCATCACAGATCAGGAGCACCTAAGAAACACTGGAGTCTGGACACAGTTCCTGGAGGAAAGGCCCAGGAACTATGTCCTGCGAAGGCCCTGCAAAGAAAGCAGGAGGGGAGCAGAGGTGAGGTCATGGAGACCACTCCAGCTGCTGAATTAAAGGACAGGGCTTCTCTCCCAGCAGGGAGGCCCATGAGGAGGACCCTTGAAAGACCAGTTAGGACACCTGAAGACAGTGGTGTGGGAAGGAGGAACAGTGGTGGAATCGGAAAGACAGATTTGAAGAATACTCTCCCCCAGGGTTATCAAAGCCTTGGGAAGCTGACCAGTACCAATCCCCAATGCAAGGGTGCAAGGGATCAAGAGAGGAGACGGGCTGGTGGGGGAGGGGGGTAAGAGGGCCAGTTCGAGTATTAGTCACTTGGAGGTATGAGCCTGGGGCTGAAGAAGGAGAGGAGGTCTGATATAGTGTGAGAGTCATCATCACATAGAAATGGTTAAAAGTAGAGCAGAGAATATAGTTCAAGGATAGTGTAGATTTAGGAGGAGGAGGAGGGGGAGGGAGAAGGGAAAAGGAGAGGGAGAAACAAGAAGCCTGGAGTCAGAACTCTAAGCAGATGGGACACTGAAGAGACAGACAGACAAGAGCAGCCCACAAGGTGTAAAAATTCATTTTCGGCACAGCACCTATCAGTAGGTCTTAAAAGTGACATCTCATAGTTAATCAAAGAAGTAACGAGCCGCTGTTCCAGCTGACGCTAACCAGAGGAGCAAACTCAAGAGGCAAACTCGAAAGGAGACTTTTACTAAGAACCACATTAGTGCAGCTTTTCAGACTCATCAACTTAAAGAGTCTTGCAGGATGGAAGGAGAAACGTATAGTTTCCATTTCACAGATGAGAAAGACACTGAGACCCAGAGAGACTGAGTAACGAGCGCAGGACCACACAGCAAGAAAAGGAGCCGAACCACGGCCAACACCCCCTTCCTGCCGGGGATGGTCCCCTGAATTGGTGCTAGGGCAGTCATCCTAGGAAAAACCATCAACAGGCGAGGGCTTCCTGTGCCTCCTGGGTTCGCCAATAAAGATATGGTTCCATCCCACGCAAAACGGGCTCCCCAGACACGCGGTGGGCTGGACACTTAGTTGCTCAGTCCATGTACAAAGTATACCTGTGCTCCAGAGTCCTCTCCATCACTGACCAACTTCATGGCCTAGGCCGTGAAGTTCAAAGTTCTATTTGCTCAAAGTTGAAATGACCACACGAATCCCCTCCACCATGAAGACCAGATCCTCCAGGAGAGATGCAGAGACAGAACTGTAGGTACCAACAGGCGTCAGCCGAGTAGGACAGAAGTCAGGCAAAGCTGTGGTACAATCTAGGTCCTAGGACCCTCCTCTCCTCTCCCTCCCAGCAGACTTTATATATATGTATATTTTACTTTTAATGCTGTAGCCTGAATTCCATAATCTACTGAAATTATCTTTCTCACACTGCTCTCCACACAGAGCAGCCCTGTGAGCTCCTCAAGGGACGGATCATTAGTGTCCTGCCCTGTATCCCAAGCACACAGCACAGCACCTGATTCCCTGTGTCAGTGTCCAGGAAATGTTTGAACTATGAGAATTAGCTCTCCTGAGTTATCTGATTTCTCCGCCTACTCTCTCTAACTACAAACAAAAATCGCCAACTAATAGAGGCATTTAAGGAAGCAATCCAAGCAGGGAGAAGGTCCTGAGGGAGAGGAAATCTTTCAGTGTTATTAGAAACTTCCTGAATTGGGCAGGCCACTTTCTACCCCAGTCTTCTTTTTTTTAATTTAATTTTTTTAAATGTTTTATTTATTTCTGAGAGAGAGAGAAAGAGAGGGAGAGAGAGAGAGAGAGACATCATGAACAGGGGAGGGTCAGAGAAAGAGGGAGACACAGAATCTGAAACAGGCTCCAGGCTCTGAGCCAGCTGTCAGCACAGAGCCCGATGCAGGGCTCGAACCCACAAACCGTGAGATCATGACCTGAGCCAAAGTCGGGCACTTAACCGACTGATCCACCCAGGCACCCCTCTACCCCGATCTTCTAACATGAGTAGCTGCCAATTCCTCCCAAGAGTCTACAGGGCCCGCCAACAGCCATGAGGTCCAAGGAATCATCAGGACAAACCAACGGCTTCCCTCAGAATCTACAGGCCACGGCACAAGTTACTAAGAAGTCTCTGGAGGAATATTCTCAAAGGATGATGACCAGTCAGGCTCTCTTCTTCACTGAGGACAAAACTAGAGAAGATGAATTTGAACTGTACTATAGAGGATTTCAGTTAGATCTCAGGAAGAACTTTCTCAGTAGTAGGCCTTGAAACTTGGAAAGAAGGAACCAATAGAAATGGTGCGATCTTCATTTCTGAGGTCTCTCTCTCTCTCTTTTTCTGAGATCTTCACATATCAGGAAGATGAGGTTCATCATGGACAAAGATAGAGAAAACACATTAAGAGCACACTGTTCCCTGGAGAAGCTCCACCCTGTACAGCGTAACCTTTATTACAGCCATTCCATCCAACCCTGAGAAGCAAACAAAAGGTCAGGGAGAACTTCAGAGTGCAATGACCCAGCTGGAAAACACGCTTGCCAGATAAAGGCGGATGGCTCTGCGGGGTCAGAATGGCACTAATGCACAAGCTTGGTTATAGAAAACGAGAGGACAAGGCTAAGTAGCATCCTTGATGAGTGGGCTCTTACCCCCCACTTTGGAGAAGTACCTCATCCTGATGGGCGTCTCCAGAAACAATGCTTGAGAAATTCTCCCCCCCCCTTATTTCACAGACATACCTGTCCTCAATCGTACCTTCTCTAGTGACAAGATACAGAAGAGTGAGTGAAAAAGAAAAGTCTATCACTTAAAAAGGGAACCGGAGGGAAGCCTGGGTGGCTCAGTCAGTTAGGCGTCCGACTTCGGCTCAGGAATGATCTCACAGTTTGTCGGTTCGAGCCCCGTGTCGGGCTCTGTGCTGATGGCTCAGAGCCTAGAGCCTGCTTCGGATTCTGTGTCTCCTCCTCTGTCTATCCCTCCCCTGCTCTCGCTCTCTCTCTCTCTCTCTCTCTCAAAAATGGATAAACATTTAAAACTTTTTTAAAAAAGGAAACCTGAAGGAGAAAAGATAGTGCGTGATAATATGCGAAATATGCTACCAATGGTTAGGTTAGCATAGTAAAATGAGCTATATTTTCCTCTTGCCTACTACCCCAAATCTTTACATTATCTAGCTATTTTATTACACACACAATATGCACTCACTTTTATGATGCAAATAGGATGTAAAAAATTTTTTAAGACAAGCTAGAAGACCCCTGCGGAGACTCACAAATGTGCCACTAAACTAACCGTCCACTATGTCTTTCTGGACTGTCCTAACTGCTGGGCCAAACAACACCAGGGTTACCATATTCCCCTTCCTCTCCCTGGGCCCCAAAGGAAATTCTTTTTCCATAGTTGTGAAAAGAAAGCGGAAAAACCAAGTGGGTCGTTGTTTGTTTTCCGTTCCCTCACTCAGCCCCCTCATTTCCTGACTAAATCTGCTAACCAAGAAGCAGCAAAGACTAAAAACCTCTGTGGTCTGATGGAGTGGGTGAGAGGCATGGGGCTGGGGACAGGCGTCGCTTCAGCGATGTGCTGACACGAGATCTTTCAAAGAATGAAGAAGCCCTGGAGAAGTGAGAGGTTAGACATCGGTCCAGACTTGAGGTCAGACGCCCAAGTTCCCAGCCATAACCCAGATCTGCCACCAAGACGTGCCTATCGCCTCACGTCTTTATCTCATCTCAAAAGCAAGGTTGAGCCACCAGAGTCTCAACAAAGTACATGCCAAGGACGCAGAAAGAAGGCCTTGATGCCATCGGACCAACAAAATGCATAGGGGGCTCCGATGGAAAAGCCACGGGTTTCTTTATCCCTCTCCTCATCCACCGATCCTAGTAGCCGAGGCACAGCCACATCTTGCTCAGGATTTTGAACTCTATTATCTGAATTGAAAATCCAGACACATGGTGTCTGGAAAACAAAGGAGAGTATTTGACACCAGGGCTATTTTTAGAAGGAGACACGTGGCTGTTGCCAGTGCCACAGGGGGTGGCCAGCCACTGCCTGACAGATCTCTGCTGCAGCCCATAGCATCTCCAGCCGTGCCGCCCCACCCCCCAGTCTGAAGGCCTGCATTGGATTTTCAGTTATGCATCCCAGATGGAAGTTCTGCCATCTCCACCGAGAGGAGGAAGATTCCTCAGGCTCCAAGGTCATGAGGCAAAACTCACAGGCCCCGTTCCCGACCTCCACAAGAGACCCCAAAAGCCGTATCTTCCTTCACACCAGGTAGAGCAGCCCCCTGGCGCGATGCCAAACCAATGTGGGCTACAGAGGAAAGATGCCCCAGAGAGCCAGAGCTCCAGAAAAAGCCCTCGGGCTGTATCAAGTCCTTGACCGCAACCCAGCCACCACTCCGGGCTCCCAGGCCAGCTGGGTTCTGTATCCACACACCTGCTCCAGGGCCTGGTGGCTGGCACTCAGAGGTCAGGAAGGAAATTCCCCACTGGCAGCGTAGCCATTCAGACGCCTTAATGGAAAACGGCGTTACCCTAGAAGCAATTACCGGTGACCAACCTAGCAACCGGTGGATAGAGAGTACTCGAGCGAAACTAACCGCACAGGGCCGAATCACCCCTTGCTAATCTGCCCCAAGATCATCTCTATCTCCTGCCTGACACATAACTGGTGGCCTCCTGGGCACAAAACCACCATGGAAACTCTTAAAATGCCAACTCCCACAGAGGGAGGGCACTGGCCAGGGTGAATCAGCCCCCGGGGCTCCATCTCCACCTCTGTTTCCACAAAGGGGTCGAATCTGGAAGCCACATCTACAGCCTTGGCTGGCTGCTTCTCAGGGACCAGTTTGGCACGCCAGTCAGCATGGGCCTCGCACCGCCACAGGCTTCTCCTCAGGGGCCGTCCCGTCCTCCTGACCTCATTCCTCCTTCCCTTCATACCCTCTCCTCCCTGTGTCTGCTTCCCCCAACACGCAAGAGCCAACGATTTCCAGGCCCTGGAGAGAGGGTGCAGAGAAGCTGTGACAAGCTCAGGCTCTGGAATCAGGAGAACGTGGTTCATAGGTTCACATCTCACCCTTGCCTCTGTTAGACCAGGAGCAAATTAATCTCTGAACTTCAGGCTCCTCGGCCATAAAACCCACCTGGGGGCTTTCTTGCGAGGATTAAATGAGATTGTGTATTTAAGACGCTTAGTGGAAAACCTGGCACAAAGTAAGACACGGTCCCCGCCCCCAAGGATTTATGGGTCTGGTAGAGGTTTTCACTGGTTTATATCCGACACTGATTACTTACTTAATCTGCTGACAAAGCGCAGGTCTCCCTCTGCATTTGTGTTTGTTGTTTTGTTTTAAGGAAAGAATGAAATTTCCCTCTCCCACACTCCCTGGGCTTCTCATACATGGCAGGGCGTGCCCGGGGGGTTTGGAGGCACACCTCATCCCCGCTCCCCTGCAAATGGAGCTGAAACTGGAAGCAAGACTCTCTCCAAAGGTCAGAGAAAAGAGCTGAAGAACCAAGATAAATATATCAATGATTCCATTACCTGTCAACACACGCACTGGCTAGGCTGGCACCACCAGAGGGGTGCCCTGGCCTACCAGGCCGGGCAGAAGCAGGGAGAGGCGACCCCTGAGGTCACAAGTGTAGCCGAGCCAAAACCCCGGGGCTCCAAGCTGGAAGGTCTCTGAGCAGGGTGTGGATATTGCACAGAAGAGGGGACAGAACAGCCAAGGGAAAGTGGTAGCACAAATAATGACACTAAGGAGGGCACCCCGGGAAGAGAGCAGCAGAGAGGTGCTTCTGGGTCCCCTGGATGGACACCCTACAGTCAGCCATCCACACCTCCTCACTTGTTCCTTGTCAGCTTCCCCTTCTCCCTCCAGGGAAGGAGGACGGGATGCCATTCTGCCAGATGTGGCTCCATCCAACTTGCAACTGTTCACCGTAATCCAGCAGGTCTGAGACTTACGAACGGCCTCCACAACCAGCTACGGCCAGGGTGTTCAGGGAGACATGCAGGTGCTAATTCCAAGAGCTTGACCCATCAACGTCGGACTACATTTTTCAGGGAGCTCAGAAGGGGACACAGCCAGCCAAAGGGGGAAAAAAAGGTGCCATCTTCCCTTAAATGGTGGCTAATTTCCAGTCAGATGGCTGGAAAAACAGTACAAGGCTCAGCCGCAACCTCCCCACCTGGTTCGCCCAGAGCAGCAAAAACTAGGTGCCTCAAATACCACTCTGCATGTCTCTCCCTGGTTCCAGAGCCTAGAGCGACTCCTCACAGAGGTGAACCTTCTTTGTATATAAAGCACGCTGTCCATGGTATCTCAATGCACGTTTGTCGACTGACTGATAAACTGAAATGCAAACTCTTCGGCATAAATCAAGTCTGTCAACCCGTCACTTCACCGCCTCATTTTCCACATCCCTCATGGAGACTACTCTCTTGGTCACCCATTCCCGTCAAGTCAGCACCCCCAAACTGCTCTCACCAACAAGCATCTGGTCTCCATTCAAAATTGCTCTCCACGGTTATGTACTCTTCCGCCTGGGGCTGAAGGCTGAGGAGTAGGACTGAGGGTGGTACGTCCAGGGTACGGGTTTCTTTTTGGGGTCATGAAAATGTTCTGAAATAGACTGTGGTGCCTCTTTGTGAATCTGCTAACAACCACTGAAACATATACTTTATAAATGAGTGATTGGTACGGTATGTGAATTATATCTCAATAAAGCTGTCACAGGAGAAAAACCTCAGCTCTGAACTCATCCCCTCCAGGAAATTCTCCCTGACTCATGAATAAAGATAATTCCATTCCAAACAGCAAAGAGAGAAAGGATCGTTCATTCACTTGTTTTTAATTTATTCATCAACAAACATGTACTGATCACAACAAAAGGCCAAGTACAGTGCTAGACAGCAAAGATACCAAGGGGAACCAGACAAAATTGGACACGGGTTATGTCAGAACTGTCCTTCAAGGTGTCTGGATCCCCAAACCACTAGAACTCTACCACTTTCTCCACTTCTTTCTTCCTAGGGTTACGGGAGGGAAAAAAAAACGGTTCTCCTGATCCTCTATGTTCGACTTTGTGCAGTTAAAATCCACAGCCCCACCAACTTGCACCACATCAGATGCCACCGCAGGCCTAAAAGGTGCTTTTCTCTACTGTGCAGAGGGAGATTCCGAGGTAGGACGTGAAGAAAAATGATACCACGCTGGGACCGGTATGCTAATCCCCCCTAAGCCAGGTAGAGAGGGCAGAGTCATTTTCCAATCATTGTTTCCAAACCCCGTAATGTGTGAGGAGTCCCAGGTGCAGCTCCAGGACACCTGAGCCCAAATACTCACACCCTCAAGCACACATCCACTCCATGAGAGATGCTCAGACTACAGACAATAAATAACCCTTTGCCTGGCAGGTGGAAAACCCATTTCCACGGGTATTACTCCTCAGACACGTGACCTCTTCCATGGATGGAGAAGGCGAGACGCAAGGTGGTGAATGAAGGAGGGTGTCCCAGGTCCCACACTTACTACGTAACAGAACTTAAATGTGAACTGAAGTCTCCTGACTTCACGTCCAATATTCTTTCTGCCCTACTGCCTCCAAACACCAGGTCCTTCTCAGGGAGTCTTGCTGGGCATTCCAAGCACCTAGTCACTCCACTGCTTCTTTTCTCTCCAAGAAGTCTTCCATGTCTAAGGCCTACATGTGATGGGGTTTTTGTCTTTGCCAAGATCCAGAGATGTCAACAGGAGGCAGTGTAGCAGTGGTTAAGAGGAGACATTGGGTTAGGGCGCCTGAGTGGCTCAGTTGGTTAAGCGTGCAACTTTGGCTCAGGTCATGATCTCACAGTTTGTGGGTTTGAGCCTGCATCAGGCTCTGTGAGGACAGCTCAGAGCCTGGAGCCTGCCTCAGATTCTGTGTCTCCCTTTCTCTCTGCCCCTCCCCTGCTCATGCTCTGTCTCTCCTTCAAAAATAAACAAACATTAAAAAAAAAAAAAAAATAAAAAAAAAAAAAAAAAAAAGAGTAGAGATTGTAGTCATACCCATCGGGTCCAGAGTCTGCCTTTTTCTGTACATACACACATCTTCTTCTAATCCAGCAAGCCATCATTTAAAAGACCTGCCTGCCTGCCTCTACCTTCTAGGTGAAAATCTTTACTGATTTTAAGAGTATGGAAGATTCCCTGAACCCTTACACAACTCTCAAAACCAAGAAATTTTAATTTTAACCAAATCCACCCCCATCCTCACCCTGGCCAGCAATGCAAGACTCTTTTCCCCATATTTTGTCCTCCACACATGTGGCACATCCCAAGGTCGAAACAGGGTCTCCGTTAGGGGTCTCTCACATTGGAGGGGAGGGTCTCTATCAGGACTTCTCACATTGGAGGGGGAAAAGCTGATAAAAGGTGATGAACTACTTTCATTCAAGATTAGCTCCTGGCTGACTCAGGGGGTAGAGGATTCGAGGGACTCTGGATCTTGGGGTCATGAGTTGGGGTTGTGAATTCAAGCCCCACACTGGGCACAGAGATTACTTTAAAAAAATAAAAATAAAAAAAGATTAGCTCCCACAAAGTTTGCCCCTCTTCCGTCTACTCTGTGGAAAAGTAAGCAGGATGAGGTACCAGACAGACAGAATTGTTCCTGCTGGGTCCACAAAAAACCCTGGGACAAAACTCTACATCCACCCTTGAAAGGATAACCCAGCAGCTGGGTGGCCCAGTCAGTTCCAGTGACTTAGGCTCAGGTCATGAGCTCATGGTTCGTGGGTTCGAGCCCTACATCGGGCTCCATGCTGGTGGTGTGGAACCTGCTTAGGGCTCTCTCTCCCTCTCTCTTTGCCCCTCCCCCATGCACACTCTCAAAATAAACAACTAGGACTTTTAAAAAAAAAAAAGAAAAGAAAAGAAAGGATAACCACTTCCATTCAATGCAGACAGAAAGGACAGACCCTGGAAAGATTAGCATAACTTCACCGATTCCTTAGCCGTCACCTCAAAGACACAAGGTTTACCATGCTTTTTTCTTCCCCTCTAAAGTTTGTTAGTATTATTATTATTTTAGTAATCTCTACACCCAATGTGGTATGTGAACCCAAGACCCTGAGATCATGAACGACAGGCTAGGGGCGCATGAGTGGTTCAGTCAATTAAGCGCCAACTTCAGCTCAGGTCATGATTTCAAGGTTTGTGAGTTCGAGCCCTGCACTGGGCTCTGTACTGACAGCTCAGAGCCTGGACCCTGCTTCAGATTCTGTGTCTCCCTCTCTCTCTACCCCTCCCCTCCTTGCTCTCTCTTTCAAAAATAAACATTAAAAATAAAAAAGAACCACAGGCTCTTCCAACTGAGGCAGCCTGGTGCCCCCACCCTGCTTTTTCGGCCTTTGTCCTTACTGTTCCCCTTTTCCCAGCTCATGCCCCTGACTTCATACTTTCCCTGCTGTTTCCTACTACCTATCTGTATTTGTAACAGTTTGAGACTCTCCCTTCCAGAAATCTTTATGTCTTCCAATGCTTCCATCTCAACAGGAGTGAAATTCATAGGTCTTAATTGCTGATATGAGTTTCCATCCATCCTCCTTCTCCAAGTCAGCATCCCCTCTTTCTACTCAGCCCTTCTTCCTCTCCCTCCAGGACCCCATCAATTAGCTGATACCAGACTGAGCTCAGAACGTTCAATAAATACTTAATGAAGTGAATGAAACTGACTAGGCCAGGAGCCGAAGTCTTGGGGAAGGTGGCCAGTTCTGCAGCTGCCCCACACAAGGGCACAACCCTCTGTTAGGAGACAGGGCACTTGAGATACTCAAAGCGCCAGCTCTTGATTCTGGCTCAGGTCATGACCTCACCATCGGTGGGATGGCACCCCACCTTGGGCTCTGCGCTGAAAGCACAGAGCCTGCTTGGGATTCTCTCCTCTCTCAAAATAAATAAACATTTAAAAAAAGAGAGAGACAGGGCCCTAGAGTCTAAACGTGAGTAGAGTCCGTGGTATCAATGAGCCAGTGAGGGTCGCCCACGCACATACTTCACCCGGCAATGGCCTTGACCCCAGCATACCTCCTAGCGGAGTCTGTATCCAGCCGCCCTATGGTTTTCTACACCAAGTGATAGAGAAAGGGAACTGGTCGCATTACTCAGATGCCTCACTAACCCAGGCAAGAAGTAGCTGGCCCAAACGAGAGTGATGTAGATCGGGTCTAGATCCCTGAAGACTCTTATCTGTAGTGGGAAATGGGACTCACTCAACACGAATACTCCAGCTCAGATGCCTCACTAACCCAGGCAAGAGGTAGTTGGCCCAAACGAGGGTGATGTAGATCAGGTCTAGATCCCTGAAGACTCTCATCTGTAGTGGGAAATGGGACTCACTCAACACGAATACTCCAGCTCAGATGCCTCACTAACCCAGGCAAGAGGTAGTTGGCCCAAACGAGGGTGATGTAGATCAGGTCTAGACCCCTGAAGACTCTCTCTGTAGTGGGAAATGGGACTCACTCAACACCAATACTCCAGATCGTCCTCTACCTTTATGGGCCAGGGCACGCAAAGCTGGCAAGGCAAAATTAAAATAATAAAAACGGAAATGGGGGTTCGGAAACATAAGTGTCAGTGGAGGTGCCACTGAACCTCTTTCACCTTCTGCTACCTCCATGCGTTAACCCTGGACACGAGTAGGACCTAACTCAGAGTTTTTGTGAGGATTCGGCTTGGAGATACACGGTGCTCACGGTAGCGACCTGCACATGATAAGGGCTCAACAGATGTGCGCTGCCACGGGTTTTATTACTTATTTGGCTCTGAGGATGGAATGAGATGGGATGCGGCGGGAAGCCCCGCGTAGATGTGGGGCACAGGAGAAAAGTCGCAGGCCCCCAGCCCCGTCTTGGGGAAGGAGGGCGACACGCGTGGAAAATCTAAGGGTCACCTGCCCCCGAGCGGGGCGCCAGCAGTGCCGGGAGCCCTGCTCTGGCGAGCCCCCAACCCCTACCCCCGCTGGCTTCGCGAGGTTTCGTCCTGGACCGCCCGGGGGCAGGGAAGGGGAAGGAGGGGAGAGGGAGGCAGGCAGGGGGCGGCGCGGGGACGTACCTGCTTTCGCTGCACTCCTTCCGCTCCCTCACCCTGAGCCACTTGCGGAGGAGGAAGCGCTTTCGGCGCGGAGAAGCGCTGGGTGTGGAGCAGTTGGACCACGGGGTGTCCTCGTCGCTGGAAGGCGTGATCTCGATGGACGGCAGCTGGAGGAACTCCTTGCCGGGGGCCAAGACGCCGGGCAGGTCCCGGGCCAGCCCGGCCTCCAGGCTCTGCTCCTGCACGTTCTTCATGCGGCGCATCTTGAAGCGCCGGCGGCGGAGCGTGGGGGTCGACGAGCTGGACCAGAGCGGGCTGCCCTCGGGCGCGCCCTGCGACTCGGGCACCTGCAGGGCGGGCGGCTGCAGGTTCTCCAGCATGTTGGCTGCNCTAGGAGGGAGGGGAGGGGAGGTCGTTTCTGTCCAGAAAGGGCATGCACAGCCAGCGACGGCTAGGGTAACTGTACCCGGAATCCCTTGGGGAGGGACTCTACCTCCGAGTAAAGGCTGCTCCAATCAGCCTAATGCAACAGGATCACAAACCAAACTTTCTCAAAGCAATGATTGGCCGGGCAACTCTCCTCAGTCTAACGCCCAGCTTTTTCTTTGGGGGGGAGGGGGGAAGGGGGAACGGAGGAATCCAGGAATTTGGCCCTCACGCTCCAAGGCCACCCAAGATATAGGGTTGAAGGGAAAGGAGGAGGCTTTTCAGCTGGATGTCTTCTAAAAAAAAAAAGTGCTTTCTTTGAATTGTTTGGGGGTGCAGGTAGGTGCACAGGAAGGCTGGACAGAGTCAGAGGGTGACAGCAAGGTTCCCAGAGACTGCTTCCAAAATGACAAGCTGAGAAGAGAGAACAGCTCTCCCGTGGAGTAAACGGAGGACAGCAAACAGGACATACCAAAGACAGACAGACAATAGGATGTGAGAGACAGAGGACACACAGGACCAGTAAGGAAAAGGGACTGATCCCTCTAGATCTTGAACGACCCTGTCCATACCATAGCCCCATCGCAAGCGCAAAAATCAAGTTAGAGGAGGGTGAGCAGCCAGAAGGCAAAGCATTGGGCAAGGCCCCTGGGAGTTGTGTTCCTGGAGGCTGCTTCAGTTTTGCCTCAACCTGCAAGGGGACATGGACTAGACACAAGAAGTCTAGTATATCCCCAGGTCATGGAACCCAGAAAGTGAATCAACTCTGACAATGTCTGAAGATACGCTGACCCATTCGCTCCCTAGACGCAAGTACCTACAGCTTTAAGACACTGGCCTTAGAGCTGATCCACTTTATTGAGGCACTATCCATTGGGATTGAGTCTAAACCACCCCAACTTCAACAACAGCGGCTTGTATGGTCCATTCTCCCTTCCAGCCCAGCACATAACGCTTCTCCACAGTTTACCTCTCTACAATGTAGAGATGGTAGCTTTCAACCAGACCAAGGGGAGCCCAGACGAATGCTCCGTTAAATCCACAAATCAATGCATCTATTCTTTGCCCCTAGGAGTCCGAGATCCAGTGAGGAGCTGATGCCCAGCTTCCCTACCAGGGCGAAGGACACAGGAACATTTCATGAGTGTCCCAAAGCTGAGGAAAAATCACATTCCCAAAGACTACAAGAACTCACCGCGAGAAAATCTATCCCTGCAGTTCAGCCAGATGAGCATTGTCTGACAACTGGCCGCGGGTCCATTGTGCCCTGGAATGACCCATGGAGGAGAGCTCAAGGCATCAAGACACTGCACCGTCTCCAAGAGGCCAGGAAAACGAGGGAAGTAAGTTCTCCCCGGGGAGAGAGATACCGTGGCCAAAATGCCAAGGCCAGGCCCACCTGTGAATGATGACACCACACCCCCACCCCCACCCCGCACGTCAGCTCATCTGATTTTGGATTCTCTGCATCCGGTCACTGGCTCACTCAAAGGTGGTTTGGCAGCACTCTATTTTAACTCCCGGACATGACACAGAACAGAGAAACCCCCTCCCATCGGGTGTCAAGCCTGGCAAGGAACAGCATACTTCCTCCCACTCTGGGATTGCTGAGGAGTCTGGACTGCGACTTCAAACTTCAGGATCCGGAGTTAAGCCAAGGCGCCAGAGTCACTCACTGCCTTGGACTTCCTCCAAGGCCAAGGGCTTTGCAGGGGATCTGATAACTTCCCACTGCGAGGAACCTGCCTATTGAGGGGCCTGCTGAAGAAAGAGACTGGAGTCTCAGGTGTTTAAGCGGAAGGAAGGAAATGGTAGAATATTGCCCTTCACTTGGAAACCAAACCAAACCAAATGAAAAAGCAAACAAAAACAGGAGGATCAGGCTAAATGATTTGATAGGTATCTGGGGGTGGGGGGGAGATTCACAAGGGGAGCAGGCCCCTGGCAGTTTATCATGAACATTCTGAATTTAAATGGATGCCTCTGAAAAGGCATTAAAGTCACCAAGCTCCCTCTTCCCATACACTGCAGCCACTTTTCCTGCCCACAGTAGATTCTGGACCTAAAATCTAAAATCCTAGGAGATTTAATTTCAACCTTGGGCACAGCAGTGGTTGAGAATGCTCATTTACATTTCACCTGGCCTGAGGGAAAACCTCCTTCAAACTAAACCTGAAATGGTTGCCCTTGGCTCAGAAGCAGATACCCTGAGTACCTCAAGCTCCTAGCCCTATCCTTGCTTATTTCCACTGGTAGTCCCTTCCGCACTTCTTTCCTTGAAGACATAACCTTTTCATCCACTGAAACCCTGTTCAAAATATATACCCCCACCCCCACCCCCGCCTCACACCCTCCTCCCTGCCCAACTGTTCCTGTTTACTATGGCCCTATTGAGTAAGATGATAAATAGGGAACTGCTTTGAGAAACAAAATCTCGCCAAAGGCGAGCTGTCATTACTGTTAAGACTTCAAGCATGTTGAGGGAAGAACCAAATGTCTCCTCCTCTGAGGGTCTTCAGCATCCTGTGTGTTTTGTTCTTTACACGTCTATAAAGGAGTTTCATACATAATATTGGATCTTCCCAGTGACCTAGGCATGAGGTACAACTTTATTCAAGGCCATAGCTAAATAACCATAACATTAATCAAAGACAAAGCCAGAACTTGGACCCAGGTCTTCTGAAGCCTGTTAGAGGCCACCAGAATCTCACCAAATGCATCATCTCTGGCAAACAGCTCCCTGTGGCACCAGAATTTTACCAGCCCTGATATCAGCTGGGTATATTACGGAGCTGTATGCTGCTCTTCAATTCCCTCAGTTATTTTACAAGTGGGAAAATGGAAGCTTGAGATCTTGAAACACAATTTCCCAAAGCAGCTAGCTGGTGGCAGGGGGTGAGGGCCCAGAGTTGCCACCCAGCACCCCAGAACCTCAGCCCCTTGCTCTCCTCTGCAGGCCTCGCCCTCACCACCTCTTCCCATATTTGGCTCTCAGCCGACTGTGGTTCTCTGGGAAGCTGACCTCACCTCTGGCCTCCCAGACAGGTGTGGGCCAGAACAACCTGGCGTCCCTTCCCCCACCGGCAGCCAGGCCTCTGACTTTAAATGAAAGGCTCTCATATTACCAAGCAACTGTTGTTTATACTCAGCTCCCTTTTCCTGCAGCCACAGGACACCCAACAGCTGTCTATTACTTCTGGAGACCCACTAACTATAGTCTGTTGTCCAGCCAAAGCTTCAGGAGGGAACCTAAGTGAAAAATGCTAGCTGTGAGGCTAGATTTCTCCTGGGTGCACATCCAAGTGAGGGTGAGGTGGAAGTGGCAGGCGCAGGTGCCCATAGACCGGCCCCTTCATCCCACCTGCCCCAGGGATGCCAGGGGTAGGCAACTCACAAGAGCACAGGCAGGAACGTCCCCTCCAATAATGCTGCCATAAGCCAAACGGTCCCCATCCTCAAGGTTGGGGTCGCCTACACAACATGAGAACAACCAAAACCCAAGGGCTGGCCCACGTCACAAGGGAAAGAGGCAAGCAACAGATGTACGTGAAGTAGACCCCGTTTAATACCAGAGGAGCTGGAAATCTGACAGAAATGTGAAGGATGCTGAGGCGCAGGGTTATTATCGATCAAATACCAAGGGAGGGACAGCAGACCTTCCTCTCTGGCTCTCCTTCTGTTGCCGAACAAGAGGGAGTGAGCGTAGAGCTGAGTGTGGGAGATTCAGTTTGGATGATAAACATCTACAGAGAGTAAATCCAGTTAGGGATTGGAATGTAGGACCAAGGATGGAGAGAATGGCTTTCTCTGAACATCATTAAAGGTAACTGGATCTTAGAGGCAGTGGCAGGAAAGAGATGATGTCTTAAAGGCCCTGTCCCCACCCGACCATCTGGGTCTATGAGCCCCCAGATTCTCTCTTTTAAAAAAAAGCAGTTCAGGGGTGCCTGGAGGCTCAGTTGGTTAGGTGTTGGACTTCAGCTCCAGTCACGATCTCTGGGTTCAAGCTCTGCATCGGGCTCTGTGCTGACAGTTTGGGGCCCAGAGCCTGCTTCAGATTCTGTCTGCCTCTCTCTGCCCCTCCCTCGCTTGCATGCACTTGTGCGCACACACACTCTCTCTCTCTCAAAAACAAACATTAAAAAAAACATAAAACATTGTAATTATGTCTAAAACAAAGTCCATTTGAAGTGATGCATTTCTGGCCCCAGGCATTTTTATTACTGAATACTAAACACCTCCCTGAAACCTACAAACAGCATTAATAACTGGCTTGGTGAAACACATCAAGGACTAATTCCTAGGGTGGTGGACGAGGAGTCAGGAATGGGGAGGCAGGAGCAAGAATTGGAAAGAAGAGGCTTCAGCCCCTCCTGGTATCTGGCTTCTGTTCCCTTCCCTAATCCCTACCTCATTTCCTCCGTGCAGAAGCTAGCTACCGAAGAAGCCAGAGGAAACCACATGGGTTCTGTGTGGTCAGAGGAGAGCAGAGCGTGCGGGCTGAACCCCATCTAAATAAAACCACAGCTAGCCAGCCACCGCGACCAGCATTTCCTTCTGAGGAAAAGGAAGAAAAGACCATAAGACTTGTATGGAGCCTCGGTTCCTGAGGGCAGGGCACTGTGGGGCCTCTCATCTACCAGGAATGCATAAGCTTGGCAGAGCGCTTCCGCTAGCCTTTGGCAGGGGCCAGGGTGAACAATGACGTCATCTCAGGAGGACTGTCACCAGATAAGCCTCCCTGGTTTAATTGCTCATCAAAAGGCTTAGGAGTCAAAGAAGAGTATTTTGCACAATAGTCAGCTGCCTGCGTTCTTGAACCCGGGCTACCAAGGCACAGACAGACATCATCTCTTGTCCTCTAAGCCTTTCAAGGGCGATCTTTGTGCAAACCAAGGCCGGAAGAGACTTCCTGACGTCACCCTGTCTCCTTGCTGTCCTTGCAGGTATCATGCTCTGGGCATTCCACTGTTTTCCTTGGAAAGGCCAACTGCCATTGGTAATATAACCTAGTGATTAAGTGCACAGGCTCAAGGCATGCTATCTGAGCTTTAGGCCCCTTTCCACCACTTTACAGCGGTTTGGGGTCAGGTTACTTAATTTCTCCATCTCGGCTTCCTCACCTGTAAAATCAAGGCAATTAATAGCACTTCCCTCCTGGGTTCTTGTGAGCATCAAGCAGAATAAGGCACTCAGAACAGTGCTTGGCACAAAGTAAGCAGTCTATAAATGTTAGTCCTTTTTATCCTGAATTAAAGCCCTTTATTATACCCGTGTTAAGAAGCATGACTATTCGTGTTAACTTTCAATTCAGTTTAACTCTGTAAGTAGTTAAGCTAGAGCACTGTGGGAGGTTCCTTACTAAGTGCTAGGAATACAGCAAGACAAGTAGGACATGGTTTGTGCATGGGGCACACAACAGACCAAGGCAGAATTCACTAAGTGCAAAATATAAGTGCCAACGAGGTATGAGTGGGAACGATTGATAGATTTTAACTAGAAGGAAAGAGGTGACCTGGGCAGGCTCCATGGAGGAATTGGTATTGAAGACAAAGAATGAATTTCAATAGAAAAGAAGAATAGGGCATTCTGGAATAAAGCAAAGGTTCTAGTAAAGGCACTGAGGAGTAAACACTCATGAAGGGTTTTGAAAATAGGCAGAGATAAGTCAGGGCATATGGAAGGACATAAAAGAAAGGATAAACTTGAGAGACTTAACAGAAGACCATGGGGGAAGGAAAGGGGGAAAAAAGTTACCAACAAGGAGGGAGAAAGGCAAACCACAAAAGACTCTTAAATACAGAGAACAAACTGAGGGTTGATGGGGAGGGGGAAGGAAAGGGGGGTGGTGGGCATGGAGGAGGGCACTTGTTGGGATAAGCACTGGGTACTGTATGGAAACCACCTTGACAGTAAGTTATATTTTTTAAAAAAGGGAAGGATAAACAACAATCAGATTAGTAAGCGTTCAAAGTTTAGATTTTATTCTTTTTCTTACATTTTTTAATTAATTTATTTTTTAATTTACATCCAAGTTAGTTAGCATAGAGCTCAATAATGATTTCACATACCTTTTATTCTTTAAACACAGGGGTGCTATTCAAGTGTTTTTGGGAGAGGGAGTGATACTATCGATCTATATTTGAGGAACATCAATTCTAATGACTGTGAACTATGTCCTGGAGGAACAAAAGATGGGTACACAGAGGCCAATCTGGAGACTATTATTTAATATTCTATATTTTGGAATATCAACCAAATGCACGGCAAACAGTTCAGGTAAAAGAGGGAGAAAATCTGAAAGAGGACAGGAGAAAAACACAGCACAAGAAGAGGTGGGCAACCGAAAGAGAAGTCCTCTGAAGATCTATTCAGAGATGCAGATTGGAAGGAAACCAAGAATGAGGGAGGATTCGGAAGTCAGGGAGGAAAGGAGTCAACATTTATTGAGTGCCAACTGCAGGCCAGGCTCTGGGCTAAGTGTTCACAAAATTCCATTTAACCCTCCCACCCACTCTGAGAAATAGGTAGCAAAACTCCATTTTCAGTGATAGGAGATTTTAATGTTTTAAATTTTTATTTATTTGTTTTCAAATAAATGGTTTTAAAAATTTTTTTAATTTATTTTTTTTAATTTACATCCAAGTTGGCATATAGAAATGTTTTTTAAAAAAAAATGTTTATTTATTTATTTTGAGAGAGAGAGAAAGAACAGGAGTATGAGTCGGGAAGGGGTTTAAGAGATATGGAGAGAGAGAAATCACAAGCAGGCTCCATGCTGTCAGTGCAGAGCCCAATGCGGGACTCGATCTCAACAACTACGAGACCATTACCAGAGCTGAAATCAAGAGTCAGATGTTTAACCGACTGAGCCACCCAGGTGCCCTGTGATGAGAGATGTTAGAAGGTGGCTTGCCCAAGTTCATAGAGCTAGCAAGTGGTGGATGGGCACATATTTAAACTAGGGTCTTGGGGGGGGGGGCGCCTGGGTGGCTCTGTTGTTGGGTATTCAACTCTTAGTTTTGGCTGAGGTCATAATCTCACAGTTTTGTGGGTTCAAGTCCCACATCAGGCTCTGTGCTGGCAGTATGGAGCCCACTTGGGATTCTCTCTCCCTCTCTCTCTGCCCCTCCCCCACTCACGTGGTCTCAGTCTCTCTCAAATAAAATTTAAAAATATATATATTTAAAACTAGGGTCTTGGGGCACCTGGGTGGCTCATCAGTTAAGCACCTGACTCTTGATTTCGGCTCAGGTCGTGATCTCACTGTTCTGAGTTCAAGCCCTGCCTCTGTCTGTCTCAGAATAAATAAAACATTAAAAAAAAAAACCATAAATAAAACATAAAAAAAAAAAACCTAGGGTCTCTCTACTTTAAAACCCATGCTTTTTCAATTACATCACATTTCAAAAAGATAAACAATACCAAACACCATAATGAAGTCAGGCAGGGGGAAGACCGAGATAATTCCATTAGGTTTTGTAATTTGGTTATTGGTGACCTGCTAGAGAACAACAGCAGTGGAGTGGCAAGGGAAGAAATGCTATTGATAGAAGTTCAAGAGTAGGTAGAGAAGGAATAAATGGAGGCTTCAAGGTTATACCACTTATTCCAGAAAGCAGTGAAAAGAATGGGTGACATCTATTCATTTTCTTTTAAGTTTACTTATTTATTTGGAGAGAGAGGGAGAGAGAGAGAGAGAGAGAAGCAGAGAGAGCGGGAAGGAGAGTCCCAAGCAGGCTCTGTGCTGTTAGGACAGAGCCCAACAGGGGGCTCAGTCTCAGGAACCATGAAATCATGTGAGCCGAAATCAAGAGTCAGATGCTTAACAGACTGAGCCACCCAGGTGCCCCAATGTCTAGTCATTTTAAAATAGCATTGCGGGGCGCCTGGGTGTCTCAGTTGGTTGAGCGTCCGACTTCGGCTCAGGTCATGATTTCTCCATCCATGGGTTTGAGCCCTGCGTTGGGCTCTGCACTGACAGCTAGGAGCCTGGAGCCTGCTTCAGATTCTGTGTCTCCCCGTTTCTCTGCCTCTCCCCAGCTCATACCCTGTCTCTCTCTCTCTAAAAATAAATAAACCTTTAAAAAAATTTAAATATCCATTGAGCATCTACTGTGTTAAACACTCTTCTAGGATTTATAGCTAGATTATGAAAAGTAGTATGTGTGTACGTGTGTGAGAGAGACAGAGAGAGACAGACGGAGAAAGGAAACAGGGAGATGGAGAAGAAAAGGGGTGGGAAGCATTTAGGGCATGGGGTAACGAGTTTTTTTTCCTTTTAGTTTGTGTATTTGTGTTTTATCATTGGTAGAAGTTATATTTCAGAGGAACAAAACATGCCTATATGATTATGCCACTTAAAATGGAGTTCTGCCTGGATCTGCTAGAAAATTAAAGCTTGGTGGAGTATCTGGTAATCTAGCCAATCAATCAAAAAGTGTTTAATATGCTCAGACTCTAAGCCTACCATAATACTGGGAGCTGTGATGAGTTTCTGGAAAGTTTCTGCGAAACTATTCATTTATTCCTAAAAATAATTTTTGAATGCCCATCAAAGATGTCCCTGGCCTCAGTTGCTTCAAACCTTGTGAGGGAAGGGAGAGCAGAAAACCAATCCAGGAACTACGGTTTGATATGAAAATCCAGTTGAACAGAAGCCATGTGTCAAATGTAGCGTGGGGCCAGGGGAGAGATATCTTGATCCAGGGAGAACTTCATGAAGGAGGCAGTACCTAACCAAGGTTGAGGGGCGGCACAGATGAAGGAGGTATGCTTCTAGACAGAGGGGCCACACATGGAAAGGCTGTGGGGTGTAAAAGAGAGCCCGGGATATTCTTGGTTACAAAAGAATGGTTGGAATCATAATGTTCAGTTGACTGAGGAATGAGAGCAAGAGACTAGATCTACTATAAATTTTCCTTCATTCACCCATTCACATATATTTATGAAGCACAGTCCGTTCTAAGTACTGGAAAACATGGGCGCACAAAAGCAAGTCTCTGCCCTGAAGGAGTTTACATCTGGTGATCACAAAATTCTGGAATGATGGAACAGAGATTTTGAAGGACTGATCCATCATATTATCTCTGTGGCTCCTTCTGTTCTAGAAATTAGGAAACAGGCACAAGAAGGTTATACATTTTTACTGAGTTGCATATCAAAAAGGCAATGCTTCCCGGATAGTAGACGGCTTTGCAAACAATGACCAAGACTCAAAGATCTAGAAACTTAACTCACTCAAAAAGTGGGGGTGGGGGGGGAAGATTCCAAGGCTCTAGGAAATGATTCCTTTCAAGTGCTGAAACAACCACAAAAGGCTTTTATTTCCTACCTGCCCCTCGGGCCCTTCCACCTTCCATAAATCAGAAAAGAGGACCCCCTTTTTTAAACAATTTTTTAAAAGCATTTATTCATTTTTGAGAGACAGAGACAGAGTGGAGGCAGGGGTGGGGCAGAAAGAGAGGGAGGAA
This sequence comes from Crocuta crocuta, assembly GCF_008692635.1. NCBI lineage: Eukaryota > Metazoa > Chordata > Mammalia > Carnivora > Hyaenidae > Crocuta > Crocuta crocuta. Next base: position 274,573 of record NW_027529682.1, read on the forward strand.
CAGAATCTGAAGAAGGCTCCAGGCTCCGAGCTGTCAGCACAGAGCCCGATGCGGGGCTCAAACTCACGAACTGTGAGATAGTGACCGGAGCCATAGTCAGACGCTTAACCGACTGAGCCACCCAGGCACCCCAGGAAAAGAGCCCCTTTTACAGATAAGCAAACAAAGGTCCAGAGATGTAGAGATGTTTGAGCACAGTGCTCCAAATTGCTTCTAGGGTTGAACGGAACTGTGGTAACCTATTACCTTGAGATAGAATGCTGAAATGGTAAAAACTGCTCAGTTCTGATGGGAAACAACAGTCTGTTTGCCAAGCACCAGTAGGATACTAGCCTTTATATACCATTAAATAAATACACAAAAAATTCACACACAAAAAGTTAGAATCGTTTTTGTTATGACCCCAGACAGAGCTGAAGACTGGGCTCAGCGGAAGCTTCTCGGCAGCAGCACCTGTAATCCGGGTCTGGACAGCCCTGCTCACCGCACTGGGACCTCTTTGTCCTTCTACAAGGAATGCATCCGGAGGGGGTCTTGTAAATAATTAATTCCTGTAAAATTCTGCAGGTAGTGTGAGCTCTTGCCTTAATGAAAGTCACGCTTTCAGATATTCCCACTTTTCAGGAATAGCCAGTTTGCTACCAGGGCCGGCCAGCGGACCCTGGGTCTGCATTTCCCCTATGCTTCTTCTAAGTCGCTCACACTCTGGATCACTGCTTTCATCATTTGCCTCGATTCAGTGACTGCGCGGTATTTTAAATACCTTGAAATTGGGATTGGGGTCTTGGTTACACTGGGTGAGCTCCAAAGTCTAGAGTAGCTCTCAGATTCTATGAACTAGAAAGGTCTACTTTGCTTTAAGCAATCCTGGTGTGTGAAAACACAGATTTTAAAAATGTCAGAATGGCCATTCATATAATACAAATCATTTGTTTTACAAAGGAATCCAGGAGCGCCTGGGTGACTCAGTAGGTTAAGCGTCAGACTTTGGCTCAGATCACGATCTCATAGTTCGAGGGCTCGAGCTCTGCGTCGGGCTCTGTGTTGACAGCTCAGAGCCTGGAACCTGCTTCAGATTCTGTGTCTCCCCCTCTCTTTCTGCCCCTCCTCCGCCTCTCAATAATAAACATTAAAAACTTTCTTTTAATTAAAAAAAAAGGAACCCCCTAAAATAGATCATTTCTTTAAAGGTATGAACATTTTTATTTAATTACTAAGCCTGAATACAGCACGCTTTATGAGGAAGCCACCTATTGAGTAACTTAAGAGTGTCCAACTAAACATAAAATATCACTGAATGTTGAGTGACCTTGTTTTTCCCTATTTCCAGAAAGAAGAAAGAGCCCCGTTCCCCATATCCTCAACCATTCCCTTGAAACAAGCTAGTACTCTTAGAAGGCATATATTAACTCTGACAGGTGGAAAACGGTATGAGCAAAAAAAGTGTCCTTAGGTGGTAGAATTATAGGCACGCAAGAAACATTAGATATTTAGTCCAACTGCATTGGATATTTGGTCTGTCCCACTCAGGTTCACAGATGAGAAACTGAGGTGCCCACAAGATAAATCTTGGCCAAGGTCACAAGGCTGGAATTAAAACTGTTTTAGTGTAAATCAAACATCTTTTGGTCATATTCTACCTTAATTAGTTCCAGTGTAAATTTTGGAGGTCACATTTTTACTGGTAAAGAATAATTAAAACACAAATCACACTTAGGAGTCCAAACACTTATTCTGCCTTTGTTCTCCACACATTCTGTGGGCAATTCGCTTATAAGGCCACATACAGCAAGAAGTTAATGAAACACAATTACCTCCATAGAACATATGAACATGAAGATTTGCACAAAAGGTATAACAGAGTAGTTATGTGCCTCTGGGGCACCTGGGTGGCTCAGTTGGTTAAGCGTCCGACTTGGACTCAGGTCATGATCTCACACTTCAGATCCTGTCTCCCTCTCTCTACCCTACCCCACTCACACTCTCTGTCTCTCAAAAATAAATTTAAAAAATAATAATAATTTGCTTTTGGAAAGGACTTTAGCTTTATACAAATAGAATTCCTTTATGTGGGGAGTTTCTCTAATGCATTTTAAATATTACTTGATTTATACACAGCTTTGCAATTCCACCACTACTTAATAGAAGCATATCTGTAAGCAAGCAGTTAATAGGTTCATACCCTTTTGCTTCAAAGCAAATATAAGATAACGAGGACTTGAACCAAATGCAACATCAGTCGGACATAGATTAGAAATGTTCTAGTATTGGGGCACCTGGGTGGCTCAATCGTTAAGTGTCCGACTTCAGCTCAGGTCATGATCTCGTGGTTCGTGAGTCTGAGCCCCGCGTCAGACTCTGTGCTGACAGCTCAGAGCTTGGAGCCTGCTTTGGATTCTGTGTCTCCCTCTCCCTCTGCCCTTCCTCTGCTTGCATTCTGTCTCTCTCTCTCAAAAATAAACATTAAAAAAATTAAAAAAAAAAAAAAAAGAATGTTCCAGTAGCCTAAATTTTTTCTGATTCACCTAGGATTTCTTGAGCCAGGCACAGTCTTTTCCCATTTAGGTGTCGCAAAAATCCAGTGAGGTAAGTACCATTTTTTCTATTTTAGTGATGAGGAAACTGAGGCCCAGAGAGGTTAAGAGCTTTAAGTGTCAAGATCTGATTCAAACTCAGGTATTCTGAATCCAACGCCAGTGTTTTCTCCACTCTACCATATTACTTTATTTCGACTTCTTGGGAAATATGTTTCCAGCCACCATTCAAACCGGTTCCATCATTTTTTACATGAAGCCTTTGACTGATTTGCAAATTGGTAAACAAATTAATATTTGGGATTGCAATTCTGCAAACCGATCCATTTCATTACCCTGTTTCATTCAGTCAGTTTCTATTTGTTCCCCAGCTAAAATATGCCACAAAGTCAACACCAATTTCCTTGGGAGTTCCTACTGGATTCTAAATATTTTTAAATGAAATGCTATCCCAGGGGCACGTGGGTGGCTCAGTCGGTTAAGCACCTAACTCTTGATTTTTGGCTCAGGTCACGATCTCACAGTTTGTCGGATTGAGCCCTGCATCAGGCTTGGGCTCTGTGCTGACAGCCTGGAGCCTGCTTGTGATTCCCTCTCCTTTTCTCTCTGCCCCTCCCCCTGCTCACGAGCATAAACACAATCTTTCTCTCTCTCTCAAAATAAATAAACATTAAAAAAAAAGAAATGCTATCCCAAATATTTAGCAGAACTCACTTTCTAGAAATACTTGCAAGAAACATATATATATATATACACACACACATATATACATATATATATATATATCGTTGTTTATTTTTTTTTTATAATCTCTACATCCAACCTGGGGCTCAGAATCATAGCCCCAAGATCAAGAGTCATCTGCTGTTTGGACTGAACCAGCCAGGCATGAAATCTTTTTGATGGCATGGTCAGGTCACATGAGCAGTTTCTCATTTGCAACTAAGACCATCGGTACAGCCCTAATTCCTAATTTGTATCCAAGTGTCTCTAATACCTCTTACCTGATAAGAAGTCTATGAGAGGAGTCAGCTCTCCAAGTGCTGGTGCCCAAAGGTCCCTATTATTGAGGACAATGTCCCTACCTCCTCCAAGCACACAGAAGAGACAGTGGGGCCTCTTACAAATGGGGTGGCCCAAGACTCCACTACATTGGTCTGCGTACAATGAGGCTTGCCATGCCCTGCTGAAACGGGAGCTTACCAAAGCACCTTCGCAAGGAGCTTCCCTGTGGTCTTCAGGTTCTAATTTAGCGTCCAGAGGTACATCTAACTTGTAGATTTCAGGATGTAATAAGGCATCAGCTTCAATCTTGCTGGCCAGAGCAAAGTCTCCGGTTTTGAAGGCTTGCTCATGTGATCTCATTCTGTGCAAGTTCACCCTTGCATCCCTGGACCTTGAACCCAGAAGATTAAGCTTCATCTTCAACATAATAAAATCTCCCCAGTTTCCCTCAAAAAACAGCCAGTCAGCACCTACTGGTCCCACCTTCCTTCAGGCAGAATCTCACTAGGATACCATAATCTAGATGACTGCCCTACCTGTTTCTATTTCTCCTCTTCTCTCTGTCTCTCTCTCTGTCTCTCTGTCTGTCTCTCTGTCTCTGTCTCTGTCTCTCTCTCTCTCTCTCTCTCTCTCACACACACACACACACACACACACACACACACACACACACACCATTCTTAGGAGATACCCCTATTTCCTTCACTGACCAGACACTGTTAACTAAATAAATGGTGAGTTCCCCACCATGGAGGAGTTCAAGCAGAGACTGAACCTACTGGGGATGTTCTCATACTGAAGTAAAAAACAGACAACCTTGGAGGGCACTTCCAGTTCTAAAGTTTAATGAAGGTCTCAGGTTCCCTAGCAAGTCTGCACACACTCTTGCTCTCCCCATTCCCCTTTTGTGGTTTCTTCTCTTTCTTTTCTCCTTTGAGAATATCCTCCATGGTCATTTAAATCAATCCTTGCTAGTATTAAAAAAAAAAAAGCCGTCTACCCACAGTGCTTTGCAAACACTTCATTATCTTCCTGTATCATAATTATTGAGGTGCATTTCCTCAATAATTATAAATCCAAGATTTATGTCCCATTCATCTTTATTATCCTGTTACAGCACTTACTGCCTCACACAGGGTGTATACTCCATAAACACGAGTGAATGAATAAATGATGGGTGAGGAGTGAGGAGGGAGGGCTGTGCAGGAGGTTTGAAGACACCCAGTGCAATTCGTTTCCCAGCTCTGAACTCTCTGGAGATTGCTCCTCCACTGTAGAACCCTTCTGGAGAGGCCAAGGCTGAAGAATGTCTGTCTCAGCCCTTCAGGGTCCCTAGGGACAGCTCTGAATATAGTCATAATTTCCCTTAGACTACCACATCACACTCACGACATCATATAGGAGGTCTCAGGAGAAGTCATCTGGAACTATACTGCTCTTTGCCCAGAACATTCATTCCTGATTAACTAAAAGCTCAGGTTTCTTAGGGAAGAGTGTTTGGACTATGGCTCTTTGGGGAGCAATTAAAGAAAAGAACAAGAATGCATTTGGAAACAGCTGCTTATCTATCCACTCTTAAGAAAACACTCTGAATTGGAGTGTAATCAATCCTCTTTCTCTTACTGGCGATGGTCTCCAGCATAACCATTCCTGAGAGAAGGAAGTTTGTCCAGTGCCCTTTTGAAGATGTCCAGAGAAGCAAATTTCCCAACTACTCTCTGTGAACCCAGAGAGACTTGAGTTCTGGTGCTTCCCACACTCAAGAAAATAACCATCCCGTTCCAAACTTTCCTGCCCAGAGGATGTCTGCCAATCCTCATTATAAGGCTGATGTTAAGCCATAATTTATTTTTCCCCAAATGTCTGTTTATTCCATTTGAGTTTCAGTGCAGACAAATATACCTTAGAGGAAGCTCCTTCTAGATAAGGTGCAAGGCTTGAGAAGTGCCTATCCTGTGACTGCCTTTGTTGGCCTGTTTGCTAAGCTACAAAACATGAAGTCGATCCATTAACTGCAGAAGAGCTGAGTCCAGAAACCCACTACGAGGACTTCTTAAAAAAATGAACTTTAGTTCAAGAACAGTTTTAGATTTACAGAAGCCACCACACACTTCTAAAAGCTAAGCTACTTCATCCTTCCTGTTACTGCTTTCCTCTCAGCATGCTCTTAGGTATCACCTCAGGACTGTAACACATTGTGGAAATATTTTGTTTTCCAATTTGTTGGCGCTAAGGGCTTTATATGGGTAAGCTTCGCCCAGGTTCCAGAAACAATCTGCGTGTTTTCTGAGGGGAAATGTAATAAAGAACAATTTACATACACAGGTTCTATGCTGAAGGCAGGAAGAGAATTTGATCTGAATTAGGTCAACAGCCAAGTACAATCCTAGTAAAATTAGTTAACGTTCCTTGCACGCTTACTGAGAATCAGGCACCATCTCAATTAATCCTCAGATCAATCCAATGAATTAGGTGTTATTCTCATTTGCAAATGAGAAAAAAATGAGGCTTGGAGAGGTCATTTAAAGATACATAGCTAGAGGTGCCTGGCTGGCTCGATCCGTGGAGAATCCAACTCTTGATCTTGGGGCTGTTTGAGCCCACGTTGGATATAGAGGTTACTTAAAAATAAGTATTTTTTTCTTTTTTTAAAGTTGATTTTTTAAAATATTTTTAACGTTTATTTATTTTGAGAGAGAGAATAAGGGAGAAGAGAGAGAGGGAGGGAGAGAGAGAGAGAATCCCAAGCAGGCTCTGCACTGTCAGTACAGAGCCAACACAGGGCTCAAACTCACAAACCATGAGGTCATGAGCTGAGCCCAAATCAACAGTCAGGTGCTCAACTGACGGTATCACCCAGGCGCCCCTAAACAAATTTGTTTTTTAAAAAAAGACACACAGCTATCAGTAGCTGGGTTGGGGCTCAAACTTGACAATCTGATGTCAGATTTATGCTTTCCCATGGTTAGCCTAGTCTTGTCTCTGGAAGGTCTGCAATCTTGAAAGTCAGCAATACTGGTCCTACATTGATATCTGACTTGATAATTCATTCAAATACCTAGAGTACACAGTTACTACATGTGCCTGGTACAAGATAGTGCATCAATTCTTTTTTTTTTAATTTTTTTTTTAATTATTTCTAGGAGAGAGATAGACAGCGTGAGCAGGGGAGGGTCAGAGAGAGAGGGAGTCACAGACTGAAACAGGCTCCAGGCTCTGAGCTGGCAGTCAGCACAGAGCCCGACGCGGGCCTCGAACCCACAAACCGTGAGATCATGACCTAAGCGAAAGTTGGACGCTTAACTGACTAAGCCACCCAGGCGCCCCAGCGCATCAATTCTTAATATCCATCTCACACTCTGTTTGAAATAAATGTAAATATGGTATGTATTTATGTAAATACAAATACAGCAGATACAAATCCCAGACCTATGAATTCCCAAAGCTGGCAGACACATTTGCATATCCCTGGCATTTGCAGTGTATGTTGCAATTATATTAAGGGCAGAATACTCATTTATTTCCTCATTTACAGGGGATGGTATAACTCAGAAAGCAATTAAGTGCAATAAGTACAAGGGTTCTGGAACTAGAATGTCTGTGTTCAAATCCTGGATACACTATGTATGTACTGACAAGTTAACTAATCTCTCAGTGCCTCAGCAGACCCAGATACAGAATCTGGCTGAGTATGATCTCATGGTCTTGTTGTGAGAGATAAACAAGGTAATATACCTAAAGCACTTAGTACAGTCCCTAACATACAGTAAATGATAATCAACTATATTATTTTTTATGTGTGCAACCATGTGTATAAGCATTGCATATTCATCCCTAGTGTAGTAATGGACATTAGGCAACAAGGAATATGTAGTTGCAAACACACATCACACACAGTACTATCAAAATCCACACTTTATCTACACAGTGCCATCCACGCTGGATGGATGAAATCCACGGCTGATTTCAGTAGCTTCCCACTCTCACACACACACACACACACACACACACACACACACACACACACACACAGACTGAGGTCAACTGAATAGCTTAAAATACAGATTTATTTATTTTAAGGCCTCTGGAGAAGGGGGGGAGGTAGAAAACACTAACAACTGATACTGTTACGATCATTATCATTACTATTGCTGGTATGAATAGAACATGGCTTTCAACATCTCCCATGTCTGTGCTTGCCTTTTCCAAAGCAACTCGAGAACGTTTCATTGCTTCCTTACAATGGGAGTGGTTCTGTCATTCAATTATCTCTATCACACTCAACAGAAGTTAAAAGATGGCATTTAGGTCTTCTATTCAAGCAGGTGATCTTTGTGTCCCTTTCATTACAGGAGAAGCAACTGGTAAAGCTAATGCAATGTACTGTAACTAATGCCACGGAGATGCCCAAAGCACAACGTCCCTAATCCACTTTGAAGACTAACCATTTTCAGAACACTAGGTTTTATATTAAGCTATATGTTATAGTAAAATCAGCTGCAGGGGAAAATCTTCTTTGAACCAGACCTAAACCATTTTTATTTCTTTCTAAAACTTACAAGAGCCTGATTCAGGGAGGAAAGAAAAAACAAACAAACCTCAATAATAAGACACCAAATTAACCCTTGGCTGAGAGCTACAGCGCTGACAGCTGTGCGGGTTTGGCCCAAGGCTATGTGGGATGCATGGTGTTGAGAACCCTCACGGGCATCAAGAGACGATTTTAAGAAGAAACACTGGCACCTGGCTGGCTCAGTCAGGAGAGCATGCAACTCTTGATCTTGGGGTTGTGAGTTCAAGCCCCACGTTGGGTGGAGAGATTACTTAGACAAACTCTTAATAAGAAACACTAGAGGCAAGCCACAAAGTCACTGTTTTACCAATGAAGCATAATGGCAAAGGTCAGTGATTAAACAGTGACTAACCAGAAAACAGCCTCGCTCCTCAAGCATGTTCTATGGCCTTTCAGAGAGGAAGCATTGGAAGCAAACTCCAAGCTGTCTCTCTGATCCCTTCCCAGGTGCTTCATGGAACATTAAATTTGTTCCCGAATCTCAAAAGGAAAAAAAAAAACGGGATATGCAAATGGCCCCTGAGTTCTTATGGAAGTTTCCAATGTCTCCCCTCCCATAATTCCGTTTCCTGATCTTGATCTGTTCTCTATTAAAGTCCTGTTACCCCAGTCCTGCCATTAATGCACCTTGAGAAACGCTGGAAAGACCATAGCACATCAGTGCCCCATAGCTCTCATTTTGACAGAAAATGCTTTGCTCCACAGGGGTGAGAGCCCAGGTCTAGGGGAACTCAGGGCAGACTGTGAGATGCTCCACGATCCACTTCAGGCAGGTAATATGCAAGCTCAAGACAGATCCAATCTACAAACAGTACCTATATGGGAACAAAGACCGTGGATGCAGATCTCTGCATATCTTAGCTCAAAAAAGATACTCAAAGTTATGGGGAAAATAGCATCCTTGGGGAGTAGGGGTTTCAGATAACAGCATAGAGCTGTTGGAAAGTAGCATGGAAAAACTTAATGGAGTCCTACACTAATGGCACCTTTTACCCTTCCGTGGTTTGGAGGAGTAAGGCTTCTGATTGTTGGGCAGACCGGACTGCAAATCCTAGTTCTGCTCTCCCCAGCTGGGTGACTTAGCCAAGCTACCTACTTCTCTAGGGCTCCATTTCTTTCAGGGCAAGGAGGGAAAATACTACACACTACATGGGTTTTGAAAATTAAGTGTGATACGCTGTAAGGAAAATATGGCTAATAATAGGCACTCAATATGTTGCTTAGGTTTTGTTTCTTTGTTTAACAGTAATAATAATTTAAAAACATTTTTTAATGTTTATTTTTCAGAGAGAGAAAGAATATGAACGGGGGGTGCAGAGAGAGAAAGAGAAAGAGAGAGAGAGGGAGACACAGAATCTGAAGCAGGTGCCAGGTCTAGGGGAACTCAGAGCTTTCAGCACAGAGCCCGACACGGGGCTTGAACTCACAGACCGTGAGAATCATGACCTGAGCTGAGGTCAGACACCCAACCAACTGAGCCACCCAGGTGCCCCAATAATAATTATTTCTTATTCAAGAGAGATTGTTTATTTAGTAGTGTAGCCATAATCAACTAAGGAAATCGTGGAATTTTCACTCAAAAGAGAAATGAAACTATTTCAAAAGATAGACATACATCTACTGTACATGCAAATAATTTATTTATCTATTTTTTAAAATAATCTCTAAACCCACCGTGGAGCTTGAACTTACGACCCTGAGATCAAAAGTCCCACTCTCTACAGACTGAGCCAGCCAGGCATCTTTGTATATAGTTGTATACATTTGCTGGAAGTGGAATGATTTTGCACATACACCAAAATTACAATACTTGCGTGTGTGTGTGTGTGTGTATTTTTGTTGTACAAGGTGGAATTATTATAGATGTTATTTGCTCATAATAATTGCTTTTAAGACAATAGGTGTTTAATCTAAAAAGAAAGTCAAAGTTAAATTCATTGCTTAATTTAAAATAAAAAAAAGAACAAAACTAGAGATGTGGAAACATCTCTTCTAAATCTCTGGGGAAATATAATCTAGGCCAGTAACACTGAGCCCACCCTGCCACGTCCAGTGGCCTAAACAGTAGCAGATCAGTTCCAGAGCTGACATCATCATTTTTAGACATGTACTTGCTGGGACTGCTAAAAGAAAACCATCATCAGGGCACCTGGGCGACTCAGTTGGTTAAGTGTCCAACTTCAGCTCAGGTCATGATCTCACAGTTCATAGGCTCAAGCCCCGTGTCGAGCTCTGTGCTGACAGCTTGGAGCCTGGAGCCTGTTTCAGATTCTGTCTCTCTCTCTCTCTCTTTGCCCCTCCCTGTCTCTCTCTCTCTCTCTGCCCCTCCCTGTCTCTCTCTCTCAAAAACAAACATTAAAAATTTTTTTTAAAAAACTCATCTTCCTTGTTTATTTAATTATGAAATATGTTGCAGATATTTGTTTTACCGGCTGTATACCAGGCACCATACAAGGTGATCGTAAGTATCCTGCCCTTGATGAGCACATAACCTACTAAAAGAAGCTAAGGCAGCTCTTAATCTGAGGCTTGTGAGTCCCACAGCAAGGGTAGATTTTATTTAAATAATTAAATAAAACTTTAAAAGAAGATAAACCATTTGCAGATTTACATAGAAGTTACTGGAAAGGGGCACAGGAGGTACACAAGGCACTGTAGGGATTGCTTCCACATCTCAACAAACCACAGGTAGGCATGAAGGTGAAGATGTGTCTTGTAGGTAAAAAACTGAAGCTATGCCCGGAAGCCACTCAGCACTCAAGTTGCAGAGCAGCCTCTTCGGGTGCCTTCTCTGATCTCTTCCCTCTATCCCTGCCTCTCTCTCTATAAAGTGATCTGGAAGTTTTGTTTACTGTCATCTTCTTTCTAAGTCTTCCCTGTCCTTCCTCAACCCCCGAGTCAGCAAGCATGTGCTGTCTCTGCTCTCAAGAAGAGAAGATGGACATCCTGCTA
>NW_027529682.1:285645-333702 GCF_008692635.1 Crocuta crocuta
GGGGGGGGGGGGGGGGGGGGGGGTGGGAGCAGCCACGCAGCCACTGTCGTCAGAACAGAGCTGACAGCATGGGCCTTGTGTCAGTAGAGGGCTGGGGACCCAGGGGCTTGAATCGCTGGGAGTCGAGAGCCACATGGGCAGCAACGAAGGGGCATCTGGGTGTGGTTGACTTCCTCTGCTCTGCTCTGTCTCAGCAGGAGGCTGGAATGAAAAGGTCTCCTTTGACCCTGTCTTCCCAACCCTCTGCCCCATCCTGATTCCCTTTTCCTCCTCCATTTCTTTCCTCTTTTTTCTCCGTTAAGATTTCCCGCAACCTCCCTTTCCCCTTCTTCTCCTGATTCTTTAAACTCCTTTTCACTTGTCCCCAAAAGCTTCTGTCCCATGAATCCGGGGAGTGTGGTCCCAGACTTCCCGAACCACCCTCCACCTCAGCCCACTTGCCTGCCTGCCTGAGTTTATTGGAATCAGAGATGTCCAGCAGGGGCTCAAAGAGGGAAAAGTAGAAATGGAGAGGCCATTTCTAAAATCTGATCCAGTGACTCATTAATTCTAACCTCACAGCTCGAAACGAACACCTGCTCCGGACCACTAAAGAAAAGGTGAGAGGTCACTCGCTTCCTTCGGAAGTGGACGACTGTGAAAGCCTCTTGCTTTTGCTGTTTTGCTGTTTGTCGTGGTTGTCAGTTTGTTCTTTGTGAACTAGAGTTGCAGGCCCCAACTCAGAGCGGAGATAAGGCCTCCTGATAAGGACACGTTTCCGGGAAGCCACATTAGCCATAGGCAAAGTTCGGTGAGTTTCCAGCTAGCAGGTGTCACCTGTCTGCAGGTGATTAGGCTGTTATTGGTACTTAGTACCAAGAGACCTGGACAATGTGCATATTTTTCAAACCAAAGGCAAGGGATTGACAGTGGTGACCTCATTATCAGAAACTCCCAAGAGTCAGGGCAGCGAAGGCAGGCAAACCAGAGAAGACCAGAAGTGCCTCCGCTGAGAAATGCAAGCATTCACCAGTGTCAAGGGGGTGAAGGTGGGGGATTTCTGAGATCAGATGAGATGACGGGGGCATAGCAGCCCAACTAAACTCCTGCCTGCGCAGACCCCTTGCAGATAGTTCCACACATATGCACGATATGATATTTATAACACCTCAATAAGGGGAGTAGAATAGGTCTGATACTACTTTATCGAGGATGGAGTAGGATCAGAGAAATTATACAATTTGCATGGGTCCCAAAGGAAGAAGCAAAGGTAGGATTTCCAGCCAGGTGTGTCCTTTCTAAATAACATTTGTGGGGGGAGGGGGACGCATGCACACACGTGTGTTTGTGTGTGTGTGAGAGAGAGAGAACATGCGTGCAAGCAGGGGAGGGATAGAGAGAGGGAAACAGAATCCCAAGCAGGCTTCGCACTGTCAGCTCAGAGCCCCGTGTGAGGCTCGAACTCAGAAACCGCAAGATGAAGACCTGAGCCAGCTCTCAACCAGCTGAACCAACCAGGCGCCCCTCTAAATTACTGTAATTACCAAAAGCGTTGGCCTGGTAGTTCCAGGGTAAGACAATGACAGTGCGGGGGACCCAGGTTTTCTTAACCCCAGTTCAAAGGTCTTTCCACCACCTGAAAGTGCCTACGTAACCAAATCATGTAATCAAAATTCTTTTTCTCTGGCTCTTGGTAAAGACTACTGTAATCAGTGCTGCCTCTGGGCAAATACTAGATAAAATTTAGAAGAGAAGAAACATTACAGACTCACTCAATCCTTATCACATTGCTTCCAGTCTTCTGAAACAGTAAATACTGCACTTCATCTGCAGGTTATGGAAGCATCCTCTACTCCAGGCTGCAATTGTCTTTTGACTAGAGAGTACTTCTAGAAACTAAAAATGGACAGCCTGAAATCAATCAATTAATCAATCAATCAACCAATCAATCTTGACAGCCTGGACTAGCATTAGTGTTAGGAGGCAAGGTTATCCTGTATGAATTCATTGCAACAATTAAGAGAGAGTTCAAATCGGAGCGCCTGGGTGGCTCAGCTGGGTAGGTGTCCGACTTTGGCTCAGGTCATGATCTTGCAGCTTGTGGGTTTGAGCCTCGCATCAGGCTCTGTTTGACAGTTCAGAGCCCAGAGCCTCCTTTGAATTCTGTCTCCGTTGCTCTCTGCCCCTCCCCCTCTCAAAAATGAATGTTTAAAAATTAAAAAAAAAAGTCCAAATCATTGTAGCAGATTCCCTGTACATCCCACTTATTCCACTTAATTAACAATGCTCACTACCCATCAGTGCCTTAGAGCACGGTCATCTTGCCAAACTTTAAAAATTTGCCCTATGCGGCTGGGTGGCTTAGTCGGTTAAGCGTCTGACTTTCGCTTAGGTCATGATCTCGCGGTTCGTGGATTCGAGCCCCGCGTCGGGCTCTGTGCTGACTGCCAGCTCAGAGCCTGGAGCCTGCTTCAGTCTGTGACTCCCTCTCTCTCTGACCCTCCCCTGCTCACGCTGTCTCTCTCTCTCTCTCCTAGAAATAAATAAAACATTAAAAAATTTAAAAAATAAATAAAAAATAAAAATTTGCCCTATGCTCTCAGCTCTCAGCACAGAGCCTGCTTCAAATTCTCTGTCTCCCTCTCTCTCAGCCCCACCCCTACTCTCTCTCCCTCAAAAATAAACATTAAAGAAAAAAATTTAAAAATAATAACAATTTGCCCCATGGACAAACCTCCTGGCTCAAAGGTTTGGGGTGAGAGTAGGTCCCCAAATTCTTCCCCCATTCCATCCATTCCATTCTTTTCTTAGCAAGTAGTGAGCTGTACTGTGTCATCCATTTACATGCTCATCTTACCCAAACGATTGTGAAAAATAATATCTGGTGTGCAAACAAACACCTAGCTGTAAAGACATAAAAAAGGAGCTAGAGAATTTCAACATTGGTGTGATGCCTGTACTGGCATTCTCTTCCATTTCACTTAGCGTCTTGATCTTCTCTGAGGGCCACTGGGAAAACTTGGGTCCAGAAAGACTGATCACTCTTGCAAAGTGACACAGCAAAACAGTGACTCCTGGCTTAGGAATCACCATGAAGTTACACCATTAGCATGACGCTGGTGTCCCAAAGTTTCGCTAGAATACCAAAGGCATCAAAAGGCCACATTCCTAAATCTCATTCAGAGACCCATACTCATTTGCAATCAAGATTACGATCCTCACATCTAGAGTCTTCACCTTCACTATAGAAGAGCCTCATGTATTCCTGGATTCAGGATGTGAAACCACGGTGGGGCAACAAGCCATCTGCCCACTATCTATGGGAAAACTTAGACTGTGAGCCTCTGGAGAGTGGAAGCTTTGCCTTGATGAAGGCTGGATTCCCAGAGTCTAGCTAGGTGCTTGGCACATAAAAGGCACTCAATAGGCACCTGTTGATTCAACGAATGCAACTGCAGGTTTAATTTGAGGGGATGAGAGAGACCAGCATCAGCTGATCGATTTGCTTGTGGCATTGGCACTCAGGGGCCATGACTCAGCCCTCCTGGCTTTGGAAAGGTCATTTTACCAGCCCTGTTTAAAGCAGCCAGGTTATATATCTAGACGGAAATGGGAAATCGCTGGGTGATGTGGAACAGCGCCCTCTGGTGGCAAGGACGATTTCAGAGTCCAAAGTCCCCACAGCAATCCTAAAGCTTTGAATTGAAGCGTTCTGGTAGCCAAGAGCCTGCAGGTTTCATTTGACCCGTCCCCTCCTCCAAACAAGGGGGTCCTTGGCCTATGGGCCAGAAAGACGCTATCCCATTCCCAAAGTCCTCCAATGAGGCTTCTTATGTCTGTACGGAGAGCAGAGAAATATGTCAAGAAGCTAAAAGTGAAGTTTTTAAAGGGAACTGCCTTTCAGTGAATGCTCTGTGCTTTCAAGAGTTCCTAGAAAGATAGACTATTCAAGGAAAATAATAATTTCCAGTCTGAAACATTCAGATTTCCCTTTGGGGGTCAGGTCACCCTTCTGAGCATAAAAGAAGCTCTTTCAAAGCTTATACGGTTAGCATTCCATGATCACATTTCCACTTACAGAGGAATCCAAATGAGTGACTGACCCTCCAGCCCCGATAACAACATCAATAACACTTGGTGAATGAACGAATGAATTAATGAATGAACGAAGCCAGAAGAGAAAGGTGCTTTTTAGAGGAGATCAGTGGATATTGGAGAGGATGCCATCTCCTCTCTTGAGAACCTCTGAGATTGTCCGTTTGACCTCCTCACTTGGTTTCATCCAAGATGAGGAAAATGAAGTCCAGAGAGGTTAAACAACTCACCACAGGTCACAAAGCAATTTCATGGCAGAGCCTACAGTGAATCTGAGTCTTCACTCTGACACTTTTTTTTTAATGTTTATTTATACTGGAGACAAAGAGAGAGAGTGAGTGGCAGAGTGGCAGAGAAAGAGGGAGACACAGAAACTGAAGCAGGCTCCAGGCTCTGAGCTGTCAGCACAGAGCCTGACGCGGGGCTCAAACCCACAAACTGTGAGATCATGACCTGAGCTGAAGCTGGAAGCTTAACCAACTTGGCCACCCAGGCGCCCCTCCTGACACTTTCTTAAACAGTAATATGTCTATTCTTCTATTTTTTTTTAAAGTTTATTCATTTATTTTGAGGGGGTTGGAGAGGGAGGGATGGGCAGAGAGAGGATCTCAAGCACGCTCTGCTCTGCTAGCGTGGAGCCTGATACAGGGCTTGAACCCACAAACCTGAGATCACGACCCAAGCAGAAAAGAAAGAGTCAGAGACTCAATCGACTAAGCCACCCACGTGCCCCTGAGGTCTACTTTGTTTCATTTTTTATTAAATTCTGATCATGACTCATTAATTTCACAACCTAAAATTTTTTCAAACATTCCACTATAGCCTCTTGGCTACTTTCCCCTCTGCTCTGTACATGGCTGAAGTCTTCCAGAATCTTCTGCCAAGGAAGAAAACGAGAGTGATCAGCTTCTTGAGACTCCTTGGCCCGAAGACCCCAAATTTATGACAGTACCGGCATATCACCCACTGTCAAGTTTCATTTTGCTTCCAAGAGTGCCATCCAAGCAGTTCTCCTTTCCAGCCAGGGTAACCACAACCCAGGCCAGGGCCAGGGCCAGGGCCACTGGCAACAGCTCTGTCCTTGTCCTTGCCTGACTCTCTACCACAAGTTGCCAAGGATTTGCATCCGTACATAAAGGAATGTGTGTGTACTTATCTCTCACTAGCCTCTCTTGGCGGTCGCTCCCCACCCCCACTGGCCTAGGAGCAGGGCTGGAGTTGGGGGTAAGAGTGGGGAGTAGGGGGTGGGGGGGAAGAGGGCAGCAGGAAGAAGAGAAGCGGGGAAAGGGGAGAGCAGGACAAGGAGATGGGTTTGAGAAGGTCATCAACTACATAAGTAGGTGTGAACAGATGGACTGCTGAGCAGTCTTTAGGAGGTAGGCAATCTCTCCCAAGCCCGCACACACAGCTACAAAATACTTTCCTTTCTCCTAACCCCCTCTGGTCATTTTGTACCCTATCTCTTCTCCCCTCCCCACTCCAAGTTAACATGGTGGGGAGATGGCTTCTCTGAAATTTCCCTCTAACAGACAGGTTGGGACTTCTACTCTGACTTCCCATTTTCCTGCTGAGAATCAGCAAGGCAGGATTTGGCAGTGGGTGTGGGGTGCCGTGTGGCGGCCAAGGCTGCAAACTTCTCCATGGCAACCTGGGCACCTTCCCACGGCTCCCTGGCACCGGGCAGAACCGCCAGGGTTGGCGATCTCCCCTCTCCGAGGCACTTCGCCAGCTGCAGGCTGCCCCCTCCTTCTCCAGCGAGTCCTGAGCTGGCTGCAGGGAGTGACAGCAAAGACAAAAAGCCAGGAGGGAAGTCTGACAACACTTCAAATACTTATTGGCCATTTCGGATATTCTCAGAGATGGCTTTGGAGCCTAGGGTTCCAGATCTGCGGTTCTGTTCCCAAACAACGCACTGGGAGGCAGGAGAGCTCTGCCGCCAATGCTGCGTGGTGTGAAGTCACTTACTTAACCTCGCTGGCTCTCAGTCACCTCATTTTTAAAAATTTTATTTTATCATTTTTTAAAAATGTATTTATTTATTTTGAGAGAGAGAGTGCAAGCAGGGGAGGAGGCAGAGAGAGAGAAAGAGAGAGAGTCTTAAACAGGCTCTGGTTCCATGTTATCAGTGCAGAGCCCAACTCAATGCTTGAACTCATAAATCATGAGATCATAACCTGAGCTGAAATCGAGAGTAGGATGCTTAACTAAGCCACCCAGTTGCCCCTTTTCAATTTTATTTGAGAGAGAGAGAGAGAGAATCTTAAGCAGGCTCCATGCTCAGCATGCAGCCCAACGTGGGGCTCGATTCCACAACCCTGGGAACATGACTTGAGCTGAAATCAAGAGTTGTATGCCTAACCAACTGAGCCACCCAGGTGTCCCTCAGTTACCTCATTTTTAAAATGAGAGACTAGATTTAGGGGTGCCTGGGCGGCTCAGTCAGTTAAGCGTCCAGCTCTCGATTTCAGTTCAGGTCATGATCTCACAGTTGGTGAGTTCAGGCCCCGTTCTGGGCTCTGCGCTAACAGCGGGGAGCCTGCTTGGGCTTCTGGCTTTTTTCCCTTCTCTCTGCCCCTCCCCATTTCTCTCTCTCTCCCTTTCTCTCTCAAAATAAATAAATAAACTTAAAAAAAATGAGAGAGTAGATTTGAAACTGGGCAAAAATTAACTGCTCATCCTCAGTGGGAATTAACTCATTTATCTTGAACACTGGCAAATAAAGGAAAAGACTCAGGCATTTGTCCTTTTCTTTCTGTAGCAGCTACAACTACCAGGTAATCAATCAAATAGTTGTCAGAGGGGAGCACCGCTTTTAAAAAGGATTCCAAGAAATATGTGAAAAAGAAATGATGGAATATCGCCACTCTGCAACACCCAATGAACTGATGAATCTAGACTCTGAGCATCAACATGTCACAAAGACAATCAGACATCACGTGCTTCCTGAGGAGAGAACACACCACCACCCACGCTCCTGTCAAAAAGATCTATTCAGATCAATCCTATTCAGATCAAATGTCTGGGTGCAGTAACCCATCTGCAGGAAATACAGAGTTCACAGGACCTGCTGGCCTCCATCAGAAGTGTCCCGGCGGTGAGCTCCAGACTGGATCAAATGCCCGGACTTCTGCAACAAATAAAGTCGAAGGGGAAGATACTGAGGCAGGGTGAATCTGGAGAATAACAGAGACTTATAAGGCATGTCGATTTTTTAAAAATGTTTATTTATTTATTTAGAGAGCGAAAAATGTTTATTTATTTAGAGAGCGCATGGGAGCCAGGGAGGCATGGAGGTGTGGGAGGGAGGTGACAGAGAATCCTAAGCAGGCTCTGCACTGACAGCACAGCGCCTGGCTCGGCGCTTGCTCTTACGAAGCGTGAGATCATGACCTGAGCCGAAATCGTGAGTCAGGTGCTTAACCGACTGAGCCACCCAGGCACCCAGGCAGGTCGACTTTTTTTTTTAAGTGGGAAAGACTATGCTAGAATGTCAGGAGAGTCGCAGCTAGATGGTAAACTACAATGAAACACAAGGCAGTGCTCACAAGAGGCAGCGGGGTGATTCCTTTGGGGAGGGGAGAGTCTCTGAGGAGATCAGGGTACACAGAAGGGCTTCCAGAATGGCCAGCACAGTTCTTCCTGCCTCTGTGTCATTCCCTGTACCTGTATTTTATTTTATAATGAGGTGGTTTAAAAAAAAAAGAGAGAGAGAATAGAATAGAAAAATCATCTTAAATTCCTCACAGACCTAGAACATTTGGTCCTGGGATTCTAAATCTGGAAAGCTCCAGGGATGGTCCTGGTGAGGCTGATCATGAGACCACTCTGGCAGGCTAGGGGAGGACAGAAAGTCTAAGTCTGCTCCGGCTACTTGGCCTTGAGTCCTGACGGCCACTTACTGGCCAAGAGGTTTAGCTGGGATTCAGCTAAACCTCTCTCATCCCATTTCCCCATGTACTGAGTGGAGACAGTTAACAGTTCCTGCCCCGTCACCGGCACAATTAAGGAAGAAATCGTCAGAATTCTTAGTGTAGTAACTGGCACACAAGAAGTATTCACTATAAGTTGCTTAATAACAGTAACTTACTGTATATTGACCTTTATAATTTTATACTTTTATGTTTATAATATTTATGATCACTTAAATCACAACAGTAAAAATGATGTCTATAATTATTATTATTAGGACATCCCTAATGTGGACAGAAATAAACCAGAGGGCAGATTTCTCTTCCAAAAAAGGAAGATAAGAACATGGCCCCTTTGGGACACCAGTGACCGGGATGGTTGTCGAAGCCTCCCGACTGGCTCTCCCCTGTGCGCGTGTGCGTCCCAGTGGACACACGCCTTCTCCATTCATTCTTCCTCCTCCCCATTAAGCAAGCACCAAACCAGGTTTCCACCCTAAGCCATTCTCATCCAAGACCATTCTCATCAAATTAGTCTGGTGGCCTGCATGCCCTTGGTTCTTCTGGTCTCCAGATGGAGGAAACCTCAGGGCACCGCTCACTATTTCCATTAGTCACTGGAGCCACTCTGTGTGGGGAAGCCACCAGGATGAGGAAATGCCCACAGGAGGAAAGAGAGCGCAGTGATTAAGAACATGAGCACTGCACAGAGCTGACCCACACCCACTTCCTGCAGTTACCGTAAGGATGACACTCTGAATGGGAACAACCAGCCTGTGAAACGTGCTAGGTGCCAGGTCTGTGAGGTCTCTGGCAGGATGGCCAGAGGTCTTCTGCCTTTTTTTTTTTTTTTAACGTTTATTCACTTTTGAGAAACACAGTGCGAGTGGGGGAGGGGTAGAGAGCGAGGTAAACACAGAATCCGAAGCAGGCTCAGGGCTCAGAGCTGTCAGCACAGAGCCCGATACGGGGCTGGAACCCATGAACAGTGAGATCATGACCTGAGCTGAAGTTGGACTCTCAACCCACTGAGCCANAGGGCAAGTCAAGGAATCCTGTGACATCTGGGCCTACAGCTTAGTCCTCCTTCGGGCTATTATTCCAACAGTTGCATCTTTATCTGTGTGACTTTGGGCAAGTTATTCGTTCACCCTCACCGTGCCCTCATTCCTTCATCTACAAAATGAAGATAAGAGAATCCACTTCGTTCATATGGTTGTCATGGAGATTAAATGAGTTAAAAAATACAAACTGTTTTCAACGACGCTCGGCACACTGTGTGTTTAAAAACAGCTCTGTCTTCAGACCTTCTGGGTTCAAACACTAGCTCCTTCCCTTATTAGTTCAGCAAACTTGGCAAAGTTGCTCTGCCTCTCAATATCACTGCTTTTGCATCTATAAAATGGGGATAATAATAGTACCCAGACTGTTGGATTGGTATGAACATGAAATAAGGTAATG
Source organism: Crocuta crocuta (assembly GCF_008692635.1). Classification (NCBI taxonomy): domain Eukaryota; kingdom Metazoa; phylum Chordata; class Mammalia; order Carnivora; family Hyaenidae; genus Crocuta; species Crocuta crocuta. The sequence goes on from NW_027529682.1 coordinate 295,089, forward strand.
CAAGTAAAGATCTTGGCTCACATAAAATATTTAATAGACACTAGCTCTTATTACCCCCAGAATGCCAGGTAACGTACAAAGTTCTGTTTTCTTCCTCTCTGTCCAAAGAAGAGGAAAATGCAAAGAATACTCTAGCAAGATTCAGGGTAGACATCTCTGAAGCAAAGTCCTTGGCTCCAGGCACTGAGATATTCTTGTAGACCATGAAGTGACACTCCTGGGGGTCAAGAACAGGCAGGATTCCTAAATCCATCACATCTTTGTTGGGGGCGGGGGGGCTGGTGCAGCACTTTTAAGCCAGAGGAAATGGAGATGAATAAAGAAAGGTGAACAAGCAGGAAGACTTTTCCACAGAAGGGTGGTGAGTAAAGGGAGGATGAAGGAATGGCAAAGAGGAAAAAAGCTCTCCTCTCCACCACAGCTAGGTATATTCATCAATCCCGGCTCACTTTCCCAAAGAATGACCAGGCCATCACTACTAAGAAACAGCAGCTAGAGCCCACAGGGTGACAGGATTCTCAGAGTTTTTATTTCTAGGAACCCTCTCTCTTTGCGAGTTCACTTGATTGTCTCAACAGTTCAGCAGAACACAAACATTTTGGATGAGAAACCCTTTTCACAGAGGGACAGGAGCCAGAAGACCCAACGATACTTACCTGAGATCATAAACAATGTGGGTCGACTTGGGTCTCTTCACCACCAACCAGGTTGTGCTCTCTGGTTGAGCACAGGGGTTTTCACTCTCAGCTACTTGTTATAATCACGTTTAAAAAGGACTGGCACAGGGGCGCCTGGGTGGCTCAGTGGGTTAAGCGTTCAATTCTTGATCTCGACTCAGGTCACCAACTCATGGTTCAGCCAAGGCTGAAAATCACTTCTTGAACAGATTTAACTTCTTGGATAATAAATAAAATCCACCTTTCACCCAGGGAAACTCTGATAACTCCTTTGTCCTTCTGACTAAGGCAGGGAAGTAAGGGAAAGAAACAGTGTAGAAACTAACCCCTTTCCTTGAGAAAACAGTCCAGGTATCATTTGGCTTTACGCCAGCCACTGTGGGGGATGTATCCGAAGAAACCAAAGGCAAAGAGGGCCCACTGTTTTCCTCTATACACTTCCAAAATTTTACCGTTTATGTGTGTGTTAGCTGAGAAGGAAAATCACTTTGAATAGAAAAGCCCTTCCATAGTATGAAAATCAAATTATCTTTCCAAAAAGGTTCTTTTCCAGAACTTGATTTCATTAAACTAAAACTTGTTAAGGACCTGCAATATTCAGTGGTTCCTGTGACATTTATTGAGGTTTTGCTAAATAAGTATCATGTAGTCCTAGACCTAAGGGCTTAGGATCATGTAGAAGGGAAGAGACAGGTACACAAATAACTACAAGAAAAAAAATTATGCTAAGCTCATGGAAGTACTTAGAACAGTTCTTAGCACAAAGAAGACACTTAGTAGTTGCACAGGAAAAGAAAGGAGAAAGAAAGAAGGGTAGGATGGAAAAAGTAAAAAAAAAAAAAAATACTAGGGGTGTGGGTGGGGGTTGAGATGAAAGATCACAACGTGTCAGGAGGAGGTTACAGTTGTATGTAGTCTTGAAGTTGGGAGTCCATAAGACCTGGAAGTGGAGAGGCAATTCCATCTGGACTGAACAGTATACACAAAATCAGGAATGTGTGGAATCCTGACTATGTCTGGGAAACATGAAATGGTATCACTGGATAGCACAGAAGGAATATCAATGGTGATAATACAAGAGAAAATGATACAAAAGAAAGCTGTTGCCAGTATAAGAAGATGGACCGAATAATCTTCTAATTCTTAACTGGGAGGCAACAGGATGAACCTAAGTCTTGTTTTTTCTCAAGACAGTATTAATTTCCCTCTCTCGTACATGCCTAATTGCTAAGAACGCCTTGTTGCACTCTCAAAGGTGCTACCGTTTGGATAATAAATTTTATGATCTTGGCAAGAAACCTTTAAACATTTTAAAACCAGAGGGTAAAGGAGTATAATAAGGATGACATTATCAGAGTTGCCTTTTACCAAGACTCATCAGGCAGTTCTATGGGATTTGCACTCAAAGGGAAAGAAATCAGAGATGGGAAGATCTTCCAGATGCTTCGCTCTACTCTGGGAAAAATAAAAACAGCCTCCGCTGAGGCACTAACCAGATGTGGTAGGCAGCCTGCGCGTTAGCCCCGTAATCTCCATCTTGTGGTATTCAACCCTGTGTAGCTTCCTCCCACACTGAATAGGGTGACTTGTGTACTCAGTAGAATATTAAAGAAATGGTGAAGTGTGACTTCTGAGGACAGCTCATAAAAGACACTGTGGCTTCCTCCTTGTTCTTTTTCCACTCTGGGAGAAGCCAGCTGGCATGTTTTAAGAGCACTCAAACAGCCCCCAAGAAAGGTATGTGGTAAGGAACCGACACCCATCACCTTCACCACAAGTACACCAGCCCATGAGTGTGCCATCTTGGAATCCTCCAGTCCCACTCTACGCTCAGATGACTGCAGCTCCGACTACTGTCTGAGCACAGTCTCATAAGAGATCCTAAGCCAGAACCATCCACCAAGCTTCTCCTGAATTCCTGACCCACTGAAACTGTGGGAGATAAAAATGTTTATTATTGTGTTAACTTGCTAGGTTTTGAGTAATTTGTTATGCAGCAAAGAATAGTAGGTCATAGAAATCAAAAGGAAATAATAAAAAATGGAAACCCAGAGTAACTGGCAAGTGGGTCCTCCTCCCTATTCCTCCCCTAATGAACTGTGTGATGTTGATGAAATTACTTAATATGGGAGTCTCAGTTTCCTCATCTGCAAAATACACAGGCCTGTGTGGCGTCCGAATTTAATGATTCCATTATCCTAAAAACCCACTCATTGGTCATAGAGCAAGGTTTATAAATTATCACATTAACTACAGGGCCCTCCATGCTTCTGGCCCCATCCTATTCAGTGATCTTATCAAGGGCTGAATTGAAAATACAAAAGGCATGCTTGTCAAAAAGGAAGATGCCATAAAACTCAGAAGGAAAGCAGTTTCAGTGGTTGAAGCAAAATGCTTAAAAATCTTGAAGTTCCGGAACAATGAGCCAAGTATAACAGGACAAAACATAACACAGATTCATAGCCTGTGAAGGTCTGAAAATTTATCTCTAGGAGTAGAAGTGTGTGTGGTAAGAGGGATATTCACGGTCATATAATAGTGTAAACTGGTTGCCAAGGAATGAATTCTGCCTTTCTTAAACTGGACTTATGAATTCATTCAGCAATCACCCAGGCACTATGTTAGGCCTCCCATTTGCACCCTTGGTCGGTCAGATCATATATGGATATTGGCCACAATTCCACTGATCTATAGACAAACCAGAGTTAAGTCAGACGAGTTACCACAATGCATGTGGAACTCAAAGTCATGTGAATCAGCTAATCCTTATCGAGTGGCTGCTCTGTGTCTTGTCCATGGACAGTATGTCCAGAGAGAAGAAAAGATAGCTTAGTAAATCTTGCCAAATACCAATACCTAAAGGGCAGACAGAAGATGAGGATCTGCAAAGAAGCTGAGCAGGAGTAGCAAGAGAAGTAGGAGAAAAATCTGGAAGCTAAACAAAAAAGCATTTCAAAGGTCTGGCGCTTGCCTCTCCTTCCAATCTCTTTTTCTACCCTTCTAACTTGCTCACTCTGATCCAACGACATGGCTCTTGGGTTTTTCTTCAGACCACACTTGTTCCTAACTCTGGGTCATTCATTGTCTGCTATCTACACGGGTTGGCAGGCATGCTCTTCCCCCAGATCCAAGTATGAGCCAGTCCATCCCTTCATTCAGATCTCAGCTCTGATGCCACCCCCTCAGAGAGGACTCCTCCAGTCATCCCAGCTAAAATAACCCTCTGCCTTACCCTGAGTGGTTTCTCCTCTCAGAATTTGTCACTGAACCACCCCCTAACATTTTATAAATTCACTTTCTCCTTTATTATCTCCTTCTCCCCCAACTCCCTAACCTTATATATACTCATTGATTCTACCTGCCTCTTTCACTGGTGAATCCACACCACATAGTACAGTGTCTGGTGCGTTGTAGGTGCTTTGTAAATATTTGCTAAAAGACTTCATTAAATGCAACCAAGATGCCAAGGAAGACTTGAGTAGTCTTGACAAGAGTAATTCCAGTGAGAAAGCAGACCATCAGGTACATAAGGAACAGCAGAATAAACAAGGTCTGAGAAAGCAGGAGGGGGAGATCCAAATCACTGATGGTGGAACTGCTTTGAATATGAGACAGGAACCTCAACAGGTGAGGAGAAGAGAGGAGTAGAGCTCCTTTTTCTGGTATTTTTCTCATGATTAGACTGGTGTTATGGGTTTTAAGGAGGAAGACCACAGAGGAAGTGCCATTTTCAATATATCATGTCAGGAATACATACCATCAATATCACTTATCACTATTGATGTTGACCCTGATCATCCGGTGGAGGTGATGTTTGCAAGGTTTCTCCATTGTAAAGTTACAGTTCTTCCCCCTTTCCATACTAACCATAGTTTTTGTTTTTGTTTCATGTATAATCTGCATTTCTGGGACTGGCTATTTCAAAGAAAAAAATGTTACACATTGTGATGGTTGATCTTATGTGTCAACTTGACCAAGCGAAGTATTGCCCAGATAGCTACTCAAGCATTATTCCTGGGTGTGTCTGTGAGGCTGCTTCTGGAAGTTAGCATTTCAAGCAGTAGACTAAAAATCACCCTCTTCAACGTGGGTGGGCATCTTCCAATTCATTGACAGCCTGAATATAACAAAAAGGCACAGTAAGGGGGCGTCTGCTGTCTGCCGGAACCAGGTCATCCATCTTCAACTGCCCTTGGACATCAGCACACCTGGTTCTCAGGCCTTTGACCTCGACTGGGACTCACCCCATTGATTCCCCTGGTTTTCACCTTCAGACTAGGATTTAATTACACCACGGGCTTTCCTGGTTCTCTAGCTTTAGGTGGGAGAACCATCTATAAACCAGACCTGAGTCTTTTCTTCCTCTGTCAAATGATGACAGGGAATTCTCCAAGGTTCTAGGTGCAGGCTAGGAAAGAAAAGACAGGAATGGGGGCCATAAGCATTTGGGTCACTTCTTCAAGTAACTGACTTATGCCTTAGGAGCTGCTCGGGCCTGATCACATTTACACCCCCACTTCCATTTGCTCATGGGAGTCCTGCTCTGCACATCTGATTTTAAAGGCTTGGTGGGTCAGAGAACACCCAGTTCATGTTGGGCATCTCGAGCCTCACATAACTCGGTTGCCCACGGTGAAGTGTTTAGTTTCTACTAAGACGCAACAGCTGTTTCTCAAAAAGGAGGGTAGTTATCTGCAGAGGATGGGAGGGGCTTGCTCCAAAATCCTAGAAGGCCTGTGCTGCAAATGACCTATGGGTGTCTTCCGAAGGCTCCAAACAGCATCCCTGTCTGCCACTGATGCTCCAGGTGCCATTGGATGTGCTGGAGCGTACAGCCCAAGGAGCAGAGTGGCCTGAGCAGCAGCCAGGAACTGCTGCGGGGCCTTCCTTCTGTTCTGGGCCCCACTCAAAACCAGCAGCTTTTCAGGTTACTCCGTAAACAGGCCAAAGTAGCACACCCAAATGAGGAATAGCTACAAATCCAAACAATTCTCTCTTGTAGGAGGAGCCTGACCCTTCACCTTGGAAGAGATATTTCAACATGCCCCGTCCTGGTAAATCTTTCTGTCTCAACTCACTTAGGCTGCTCTAACAAAAATCTTGGAGACTGGGGGTTAGAAACAACAGAAATGTATTTCTCACAGTTGTGGAGGCTTTGGGAAGTCCAAGATGAAGGCACCTGTGGATTCAGTGTCTAGTGAGGGTCCATTTCCTGGTTCACAGATGGATGGCTATCTTCTCCCTGTGTCCTCACACAGGAAAAATTATGGAAGCTCTCTGGGGTCTGTTTTATAAAGGCCCTAATCCCATTCATGAGGGCCCTCCCCTGCCCAGAGATCCCATCTCCAAACACCATAACCCTGGGGATTCGGCTTCAACATATGAATTTTGGGAGGACACAAATACTCTGTCTATGGCAGCAGGTCGTACAAGGTTCTCTGGGGACAGGAGCAGGCTGAGGATTGTTTTTATGTACATTCAGGCCAGAAAGCAAAATTCTAAGACCTCTGGGAACACCAGTGCCTAAATCTAAGAAGTTACGGAGTCTGTTATAACCCTTGTTTTGTGGAATTGTGAGTAGAAGGCAGAAACTGGACAGGGTAGTTGGTCTGTCCTTTGAGAAGCCTTCAAAGGCTGCTCACCTTAGCACAAGAGCCCACACCTGCTGGAATCTTTCATTTACTACACAAAGAATGTTAACTCAGTGACTTTGGGGGGAGTTTCTTTTCCTCGCTTCCTTCTAAATGCAGTCAGTCTGTGCTGATTTGATAAACACTAGGCCTCCCGTATACGTGTGTAGGCCTGCGTGTCAGAAAACACATTGCTTTTCTGGAGCATGTGACAATCCACTGTGAGCCATGACTCCTCAAGAAGGCTGTGCCAAATTAGTCCTTTTCTGAAAAATCTTTTCATGGGGATACTTCACATCCAGAGCCATTACTCATAAAACCAGATGATGTGTCTTAAAATGCCAGCATCTTGGAATTCAACAGCTTTGCATACCCGCCCTGGGGTGATTGGTAATTTGTCTTGGGAGGCTCAGAGATGGTCTCTGGCCATTTCAACCTTTCTTATCCCACCTGCCTCCCGAGAGGAACCCAAACACAAAAGATCTCTCTCAGAAAGCCCGACAAGCATTTAACAAATGGTTACCATCTTGGTCCAACAGGAACTCAACAGCGTGTGGTGCACTTATTCAACATACACATACTAGACTAGGCGCTCCTTCCTATCTCCCTCACACAAACCCAAGACTGGCTGATGTTACCACCCTCTTATTACAGTTAAGTCCAGAGGTGGGTAAAAGACCCAGACAGTGAAAAGGGTTCATCTGGTAGACATTCTCCGGTTAGCTGCTGCTCCCTCCCAGCCACTAAGGTCAGCAGGAATTGGGGAGCTTTCTATTTTTTTAAGCAGAAGTACATTGTGAGTCATATGAAAAGTGAAATTCTATGAATCTGGAATTGGAAGAAACTGAGTGCCTTGAAAACACAGAGAGGGACTTCACTTGGGATAGGAGGCCCCTGATTCCAACCAGGGATCTCAGTATAGAATGTTGGAAGTCACCCCTACAAACAAGTCTGAAACTCTTTAGGAATAATGGAGAAGCTGTGATAGAAGGAAGGTAGATAGGGAAGGAAAAGGCACACACAAAACCTAATTTCATCCTCATAACAACCCTATGACATTGGTATTAAGATCTCACTTAACATATGGGAAAACTTGGATATAGAGAAGTTTAATAACCTGCTCAAGGTCAACACCTAGATCAAAACCTAGAATTCCAACGCAGATCTGTCAAATTTCAAAGCCTATAAAAATTTCTGATATTCCAGGATGTCTTCTGACAGACTCAGATAAAGACACTGAGATAGCATGTTCATAGACTTACTCTGGCCACTCTACAAAGCATAACGGTGAAGACCAGGAAGGAACCAGAAAAGGCAGATGCTGGAAGAGGTGTACAGTAATTGCACACGTATATATAGAGATAGTGATTCATCTGCCATCCAATGGGACTCATCCTATGACCCTAAGTAAAGGGTTTTATGGTTAAAGATGTGCTTAAATTCAACTGAGCAAGGCTTAAATTAAATTTGAATCTATAAGGATGAAGACACCATGGCCCTTGCCTTCAAGAAGCTTATAATCTAAGGAGGGGAAGAGAGGCGTAATCAGCCATCCAACCACACTACAAGGCAGAATGGGAGTACAGCAGGATATGTGATTTACAGAGGCTAGGGAGGCTGGGGAGGCTTGGGAGGCTAGGGAGTCTAGGAAGGGCCTCCAGGTTAGTAGCCCTGAATCTGGGTCATGGAACATAAAGATTTTCATGGGCAGTGGAGACAAGAAGGCTATTATAGGATAAAAGGAAAGAAAGAAAAAAGGCATGAAGGAATGAGTAGAAGCCAAGAAAAGGGTGAACCAGGGTAAAGAATTTCAACTAAAAATTTCTAGGAAACTGGGGCACCTGGGTGGCTCAGTCCATTAAGTGTCCAACTCTTGATTTCAGCTCGGGTCATGATCTCATGGTTCATGAGTTTGAGCCCCACATTGGGCTCTGTACTGAGAGTATGGAACCTGCTTGGGATTCTCTCTCTCCCTCTGTCTCTGCTCCTCCCCTACTCACTTGTACACTCTTTCTCTCTCTCAAAATAAATAAATAATTTTTAAAAAAATTCTAGGCAACAGAAAACCAAGAAAGGTGTGAGAGGGGTGGTTTGAGTGGCACAGGACAACAGGATCAATGACAAGAAGGCAAATGCAATGATCAAAGTAAAGTAAATGAGAGCTTGGGCTACAGCAGTGACTGAGTGACAATCACTGCAGAAGTTAAATGGTCAGAATTTGGTCACTGACTCGGCCAGGGGAAGGAAGGTAAAGAGAGGCTAACTCAGGTTTCTGTCCTGCATAACTAGAACAGAGATAATATAAACTGAGTTAAAAATCATGGCAAGTGAAGAAGCTTTTGGAGAATGAAGAAAGAAAAGAATAGTTTCGGGTCAGACAAACTGAATTTGAGGTGCCATTAAGTCAATCACGTGACAATACCCACTAACTGGAAACACAAGCCAATGAAGGAGTCTACAAATTATGACCTGGAATAGTATGTTTTTATAAATACAGTTTTATTAGGACACAGCCACATCTATTAAGTTTATTGTCCATGCCTGCTTTCACTTTATAATGGCAGAGGTGAAGAGTTGTAACAGAGACCACGTGGCCTGAAAACCTGAAATATGTACTATCAAGCCCTTTAAGAAACCATTTGCTGACCCTTGATTGACAGTTCAAAAGCAAAAGTCAGAAATGTTTATCTGGAGAGTATATAGTTGAGAAGAAAGCTAAGAAAGAAACATTGGAGGGATATCATAATCTATTCTCCATTCAACTAGTATTGGTTGAGCACTCACTATACATCAAACACTGGGACACTGGGTCCAGTGGTGGGACTAACACAGGAAGCAAGGCAGGCAAGGTCCCCACCTTCACGAACTTTATAGTAGATAGAAGCCATAGGAGGAGACAATCAGATAACAACCAGTTACCTGCAACACCTACACTTTGAGGACGAGAAAGCAAAGAGAAGTGAATGGTGGGTGGAGGGAAATCCTGGTCAGGAATACTGAGTTAGGCCAACAGAAAACCAAGAAAGCACACCAGGACAGAAACCAAAGATAACATACATCAGTACCGAAGCCAAGAGACAAAACACGACTGGGAATGTCAAACGCTGTGAAGTAAGGTGAGGTCTAGAAAGAAGCCATTGGCATTTGGGGGTCAGAGACTTTGGAGGCAATTTTTGGCACAATGGTGGAAAACCAGTTTGCAGGCATTAAGAAATCAAAGGGCAGTGGAAAATTTGGGGAAGTGAGTGTACATTGATTTTTATAGAAAATTGTAACAATGGGAGAACAACAGTCAAGATATGGAGGATCAGAGGGCTATTAAGGTTGAAAGAGTGGTTTCTTTTTCAACATCAGGAAGATGTAAGTATTCTTTTAAAGAGGAAAGAACCACTGGAAAGCAAGAGATGGAAAAGTTGGGGTGCCTGGGTGGCTCAGTCATTTAAGCAACTGACTTCAGCTCAGGTCATGATCTCATGATTCATGAGTTCAAGCCTTGCATCGGGCTCTGTGCTGACAGCTCAGCCCCTGGAGCCTGCTTTGTATTCTGTGTCTCTCTCTCTCTGCCTCTCCCCACCCCACCTCCCACTCTCCCTCAAGAATAAATAAATATTTTTTAAAAAGAGAGAGAAAGATGGAAAAGGTAGGAAAGAGGAAATAATCCATTACCCAGAGCACAGGTAGAGAATTTATGAGAAAAGTAGCCAGTTGAGACACCTGGGTGGCTCAGTCAGTTAAGCATCCAAGTCTTGATTTCAACTCTGGTCGTGATCATAGGTCATGATCACATAGTTTGTGAGATCAAGCTCCATGTCAGGCTCTGTGCTGACAGTGGGGGACCTGACTGGGATTCTCTGTCTCCTTCTCTCTCTGCCCCTCCCCAACTTGTCCGCACACATGTGCGCATGTTTTCTCCCTCTCTCTCTTTTCCTCTCTCTCATGATAAATAAACTTAAAAAAATAGTTAGCATTTACTGGGTACTTACCAGGAGCCAACCCTATACCGGGAGATAGGGACACTTCCACAGATAGATAGAGCCAAGGAGTCTTTCATTCTCAGATCAGCCCTGAATGGTTAATATCACCTATCTTTTACAAATAAGAAAACTAGAACTTGAAAGTTTATTAACTTGTCCAAGTCCCACATTTAATAAGTAGCAGGGCTGGGATTTCAAGCTAATGTTATTTAGTTCCAGAGCCCATGTATTTTCCATTTAATCAAGATGTCACAACTTGGAAATGAGGTTCCTCCCTGGTAAGAGGGAAACAAATGGAATGTGAAAAAGAGAGATTCTGAAGTAGAAAACATTGGTAAGTGCAAATCCAGGTGAGCCGGAGCACCTTAGTGTTCTCAGAAACCAGTCTTCCCTTACCTCCAGTTACATATTCAACTCTGGCCCTGTGCTGGGTGTTTTCCATTCACCTACCACATCTACTCTTCTAGGTCTCTCTCTTGCTCCTAAGGCTAAACCTTACATAGCTGTCTCACTTGCCCTCTGGCTTCTGGCTGGGACCTGCTGAGGGAGGCAATGGCTGAATATGGGAGGGCAAAAGGACAATGGGGACATAGAATTGGCCCCAAATATCTCCTTGCTCCATCATCATGGATTGACCATACCCTTGCACCAAAGGCCACAGCTCCAGGCAGGCAGCCCTCTCCTATAGCTGTTGTCAGCATGCTTTTCTGGTTTCCCCTAGCTCGCCCACACCTCCATTCCACTCTCCCCCATCACCCTGTCTGTGTCCTGCCCAGCCCCAACAAGCTACATACTCCCCTATGCTCCTGGACGCTTTTTCACAATGCATAATATAGTCATTTCCACATGCAGGTATTTCCCCATGACCTTAAATACACATTCATGTATGTCCATCAACCAACTGCAAGGTCTTCAGCATGAAAAAAAAAATCGATGTTATTTTTCACAACATGAGCAAGTTCTAAGCTGAACCTTGAAGTTCAGTATCAGTTTAAACCTCAAACCCAAAATAAGAGTCCATGACGCTTCATCATGAACCTCAGCATTCTCAACCCTTCTAAAACTCCCCAGAGACACAAATCTCAGATTCGACAGACCCAGGCTCAGAAGTGGGGAGAAATGCACCACATCTGAAGCTACAATTAGGTTCAAGTTCAAAGCTTTTTCCAGTTCTGGTCTTGAAAGAGAAGCTAGCCAAGCTTTCTGTTTTGAATCACACTCTGCGATAAAAACTTAATTTAAACTATTAATTTGCTTTTCAAAAGAGTAATGAAAATACCCTCAGAACTGCTGCTTCCTTGTCTTCTCTTCCCTATTCCCGTCCCACTCACCCCCACAAAAACACCCTTAGTTTTTTTTTTTTGTTATCGATGTCATTCATTTATTCTGGGAAGGTGAAACCACCTAAGTTTCAGTTTTCCTGTGTCGTTTCTTTCTTGGGCTGTGAGCTAGCACTGTTAGGTGTGGGGGTACAGGAGGCCTCCTCTGCCCTGGGGACAGCACGGTCCACAGTGTGGGCAAGCAGACCCAGGAGTGCTGACTAATATCTACCTTGTCCGAGGTCTCCATCCTAGCTTGAGCCTTCAAGTCAGTCACCACTTCAACTCTTTCTACCTCGGCCCCTGTTTATTTAGTTTGTAAGATAATGAGGTTAAAATAAATCCATAGTTTGCAATTTTCTCAACTATGGGGTTTGCTTTTCATCATTAAAAAAGTCTAGTTCCAAAAGACAGTGGCTACATTTATAGTCCAAACGAGTGCTGTGTACACATGGCTTCTTGGAGCCTCAGAAGTAACTCCACAGCCCCCTGGGAACCTTTATTATATGTTTAATACACGTTAGCCACATGTTAGGCCCTCTGGACTCTGATATCCCTTCTAGTTGTTTTGGTTGTTTTGTGAATGTCTGAGACCTTGTGTTCAGATAAAGACCTCACATGTGAGAATATCAACATCTTCCTGCCCTGGACTTGGCCCAGACCACTCTAAGGAATGGCCCAGGGGCACCTGGGTGGCTCAGTCAGTTAAGCTTCCGACTTCAGCTCAGGTCACAATCTCAGTTTATGGGTTCGAGCCCTGTGTCAGGCTCTGTGCTGACAGCTCAGAGCCTTCAGCCTACTTCAGATTCTGTGTCTCCCTCTGTCTCTGCCCCTCCCTACCCCTCTCTCAAAAATAAACAAAAAACATTAGAAAAGGGACAAAAAGGAATGGCCCAAACTCTCAGGGGTGTAAGTCCCCATCTAGAGCCAAGACCTAATCTACTGCAGAATCAAGGGTCAGGTTTGCCCACGTTGGACCTCAGATCTAACCAAAGTTGGATATGAATCCCAAGGCAGTCCGAGATTTTAGAGGGGAGTACTGTAGATACTCTCTAGGCAAGGATTATCTGGTGTCCAGGAAGAAGCCCCATCACAGGCCGCAGTTCACACATCCACCCCCAGATTTGCCCTCCATGTCTGGGAGGTCCGTGGTTACTAAGAATCTACCTAAATGGCTCCCACTCAGCATCTCCAAACCAAACCAAACCAAACCAAACCAAACTAAACCAAACCAAACACACTGGGGCATGATCTCACGACTATACGATCATGACCTTAGCTGAAATCAAGAGTCAGATGCTTAACCACTTAACCTTAGGCTTAACCTACTGAGCCACCCAGGCACTGCTAGGACTAGATTCTTAATCACAGTTCAAGGTCTATCCAGGTGTCCCAAAGCCTCAAATCTCCTTAAGGATTTTCAGAAAAGCTTTGCCTGCCATAAGACAGACATCCAGGTCAGTTGGTTTCTGTGTTAGATTAAGCGCAGCACCATCCAGAGACACAGGGATGGCTGTGGTCACCTCCAGAAGCCCTTCCATCTCTGTCCACGAACATGAGCACGATGGTGGTGGTCTGGAACCCTGCTCCCCTAACCAGGACTCATCTCATGACCCATGCGAAACACACCAGATGGGTTTGTCTGAAGCTGCAGGACAACCACCCAGCAGCAGCCTCCTCCCTGAGCTACAACCCTCTGGGCCACTGTCACTGCCATCTGTGCCATCCTAAGACAAAGACTCTGGGGCTCCCAGGGCACCTTACCAAAAACAAAAAACCAAAAAACACATCCAAGAGCTGCCCAACCTGGGGAAGGGTTGGAGGGAGGGAGACACTCCCAGAGCCCCACAGAAATGAGCAAAGCTTGATCATCTCACCCCTGTTCCAAAGTCCCCTACCTCTGGCCAGGAGTTTCCATGGAAACCTCCTAAGTTCTATCTATAGGAAGGGAAAAAATTTTAAAGCAGCATCCTGAGGTATGTATGAATTAGCTCCAAGGCAGGCAGGCAGAGGAGGAGGGAGTAACGCTCATGTGGGAAGAAACAGAGCTGATCATTATCTTGATACATAAAAAAGGCGCTGTGAAAACCCAGCTGCCTTCAGCCACAGAATCAGGAGGCAGGTGGGGTGGATGGCAAAAGGGGAGACTTTGAGTCACTGTGAAAGGATTTCAGGCCAAAGGTTCACTCGCCTCAGGCCACCTGCAAAGAGTCAATCAGTCCATACTTCCAGGTCACCTCAAAAATCAATTCAGATCATAATAAAGTCTTTGGAGAGGTCTAGTACATCTTTGTCTTATAAACCTGCAACCCTTTGTGCCCCCTGTAAGGAAGGACTCTGCTAAACTCTTTTTCTCCTAATCTTGGTTTCAAGATGAAGTTTGAATGAGGAGGGAATTTGAGTCTTAAATGTCATGCAATTTGCTTTTTAAAAATAGACCATCAGGATCAAAGAACTAAATGTAAGAGCTAAAGCTGTAAAGCTCTCACAAGAAAACACAGGCATAAATCTTTGTGCCCTTGGATTAAACAACGGTTTCTTAGATATGACACCAAAAGCACAAGCAATAAAAGACAAATATAGTGGACGGCAACAAATTAAAGCCTTTTGTGCTTCCCTCAGGAAGAGGGAAGTTCCAAAGAACTGGAGGAAATTTTTGTAAATCGTATGTCTGATAAGGGACTTGTAGCTAGAATATATAAAGAGCTTATACAGCTCAATAATGTAGAGGTCCTTTTTAGGGAACAGACTTGAGCAACGGTAACTTGATCAAGGGAAGAGGGCCCAAAGTGACCCCAACCGCCGGCTGAATGCAAACAGGCCCATTACACACCCCACTTTGAAATATGCATAGGCCCTAACCAACCAACGGGCTATTTCCAACTAAGAACACTTATCAAAAAGGGGAAAATTCCAAATGTCCCCATACCCCCTCATCTTCTCCCTTTAAATACAGCCCCCACCCACTGCCTTATTGCAGCCAGTCTCTGCTGTCCTGCCTGTGCTCCCTTGCAGTGTATTCAAGAAACCTTTGTCTCCTTTGTTCTGCTGCAGGTGAATCCTTTCACTGCCCACTCCATCGGCTTCCAACCAATTGGGTCACGCCACATTTGGGGATCTCCATCCGAAGGGGAAACACTCCACAAATAATAAGATGACAAAAGAAATGGGAGAAGGATCTGAACAGATATTTCTCCAAAAAGGATGTACAAATGGCCAAGTACATTTAAAGATGCTTAATGTCATTACCAATCAGAGAAATACGAATCAACACCACAATGAGATAACCACTTCACACCCACTAGGATGATTATAATAAAAATGACAATTAGTATTAGGAAGATGTGGAGAAAATGGAACACACTGCTGGTGGGAATACAAAATGGAACAGCCATTCTAGAAAAGTCTGGCATTTCCTCCCTGGGTTTATGTAACCATATGATGGAGCAATTTCATTTCCAGGTAGACACCCCAGAGAAATGAAAACATGGATCCACACAGAAACCTGCATTCATAGCCACGTGATTCCTAATAGCCAGGAAGTAGAAGCAACTAAAACTTCATCAACTGATGATTACATAAATGAGACGTGGAATAAACACATGATGGAATATGATTCAGCCATATGTGAACCTTGAAAACACTAGGCAAAGTGAAACCAAGAAGCCAGTCACAAGACTACATATTGTGATTCCATTTATACGAAATGCCCAGAATATGCAAATCCAGAACCAGAAAGTAAAGTAGGGGTTGTCTAGGGCTGGGAAGGCTGGGGTGGGGGAAGGGAGTAGGAAATGACTGCTGGGATAGCAGGCTTCTTTTCTGACATAATAAAATGTTCTAAAATGGACCACCAGATTCTATACTTTAAATGAGTTACTCATATGATCTGTGCATTATAACTCAGTGAAGCTATTATTAAGAAATAGGGCATGAAAACCTATAACATATCAATCCTGCATTTAAAATTTTGGTACTCTGATCGCCGTGATTTTTTTCACATTGCTATCATTTCAAAAAACATATAGTATTAATATATTATTTACCTTGATTGGTGAACTTTGGACCACCTCCTTAGATTTTGTGCTTGAGGCAAGCATTTCACTGGTAACATCACCATTTAAAGAGCCTTCTCTGATCCCGAAGGATTTGCTGGAGACATTCTCCCGTTCCTCAGTTTCCTCCTCTCGGGGACCCAAGTTGTCAGTTGCACACTTTACCCTCACCTCCCCTCATGTAGTTAGGCTGCTCCTTCGCACACACTTCCACCCACTGATTTCACTTGTGTGTGCGTGTGCGTGAGTATGGGTGTGTGATTATGAAGAACAAAAAAGATTATATAAAATTGAAAGCGGGCAAATATCCCAACTTTCAAAAAAGGGGAAGAAAATTTTCAAACGCAGATTCTACAAATTATACAGACCAGCAAATGTGAAATGGATTTCTAGCAGCATCACAAAACTGTATTATTTCACAAGATGATTTCATGAACATCCAGGAGGCAAAGTCATTAACAACAGCAGCCCGGCAAAGTTCCACTAAAACCAAGGAATGTCAAAGGAAATTCACAGCCTTTTGGAATACAATTAGACTAGAATAAAAGATAAGAAAATTGCTAAACACAGTGACTATCTTGATTATAGCAATGCATCCAGCAGTTATTTTTATAGTATTGTGAACAGGATAAAGAGATGTAGACAAAATGATTGTATATTAGGGAAAGTTGTAGCCATCTGATTGACGGTCCACAAATTCAATTTGCTATAAGCTCAGTATATGTCAACAGAGTAAAGCAGCTGTAAAAAAAAAAATCTAAATGGATTTTGGACTGCATCCAAATTCAAATGTCTGAAAAGAGGACTGGTCTACTTTTAAGCATCCGACTTTGGCTCAGGTCATGATCTCACGGTTCGTGGGTTCAAGCCCCACATCGGGCTCTGTGCTGACAGCTCAGAGCGTGGAGCCTGTTTCAGATTCTCTGTCTCCCTCTCTCTCTGACCCTTCCCTGCTCATGCTCTCTCTCTCTCAGAAATAAATTTAAAAAAAAAATAAAAAAATTTTTTAAATAAATATTTGAAGAACAATAAAAAAGAAAACCAACAAGAAGAAAAACTTAATCAACTTAATGTAACCCAGAAAGGCAGAATTAAAGCCAGACAACAGAAATTATTACCAAAAAATACAAAAGTCAGCTCTGCAAAAGGAAGGGACCTTCCCATGGCTCTCCCACAGTCAAAGGGGCTCCCTTGGGTTAAATAATCAGATGAGGTTGGAGCTCATGGCTTATTGGTTCCCTTCCAGATCAGTCCATTCATAGTCCCTACTATAAATCTGTGTTACTTCTCTTTTCTCCCACCTAGTCTTTTTTTATACCCTTTCTACTATGGTGAGTATTTGGAAGATGTGCTTAACATTCAACCATAAGCTTTTAAGGATAACCCATTGTTTTACTTTATTCCATCCCCCCTCTAACCCTGCTCCCCAGCCATCTTTCTTCCCATCCTCCTTCCTTGCTGCCATCTTCCCTTATTCCTCTCCAGGCTGACACAGTACAATGTTTATGTTCTTTCCACAAACTCCACTACAACTGGGTTATGCGAAAGAGTAGTAGGAAAAAAGAAAAGGAGAGAATAATAGGAAAGAAGACGGAACTCGGGTAGCACGTTGTGTCTGTTACGCCCTGATGTTAAACCCGCATTGCTTGCTTTCTCTGGACACACACAGATGTTCACCGAACTGAATGAACTCGGTTCACGTGAATCAGCCTCAGAACTGTCTACATATGCTATTACCTTGCTGCGTGACACTCAGTGCTTGTACCATATGCAGGGGCTGTTTTCCCTGCTCTACCCATAAGTTTTAGAGGCCAGACCATGACAGCTTGGTCTCTGTCTTATTCCCACAGAGGCTCTCAAGAGACAGTAATTAAAAGGGGCACCTGGGTGGCTCAGTCAGTTAAGTGTCTGATGTTGGCTCAGGTCACGATCTCGCTGTTTGTGGGTTTGAGCCCCGCATCGGGCCCTATGCTGACAGCCAGCTCAGAGCCTGGAAACTGTCTTCAGATTCTGTGTCTCCCTCTCTCTCTGACCCTCCCCTGCTCATGCTGTCTCTATCTCTCTCTCTCAAGAATAAATAAAACATTAAAAAAAATTTTTTTTAAAGAGACAGTAATTAATGAATAGTAATTACATGAATGAGAGTTTCTCTAATCCTTCCCCTCTATATTCCAGACTGATTAAGATTCTGATAAAGGTCCTCCTTAAGATCATGCATTAGACAATGCACAGAACTTGAGAGTAAGTAGGGATGTCAGAAAACACCTAGCCCAATCCCTCCATTTGGCAGATAGGTAAAGTGGGGTCCAGAGCAGTGAAATATTCAGTTAGGAAGCAACAGAGCTGAAAATCAAAACCAGTTCTTTCAGTTTCTGGGAGACAGAATGCCCTAGGAATAAAAACAAAAACAAAAACGGCGCGCCTGGGTGGCTCAGTATGCTAAGCATCCGACTTCAGCTCAGGTCATGATCTCACGGTTCGTGGGTTCGAGCCCTGCGTTGGGCTCTGTGCTGACAGCTAGCTCAAAGCCTGGGGACTGTCTTCGGATTCTGTGTCTCCTTCTCTCTCTGACCCTCCCCTGCTCACGCTGTCTCTATCTCTCTCTCAAAAATAAATAAAACATCTAAAAAAAACAAAAACAAAAACAAAAACACCACAGGTGCTGGAGTCAAATGAAACTGGGTTCCAACACCAAGTCTTCCTCTTACGAACTCCATGATCTTGGGCAGGTTAATCAGTGTCTCCAAGCCTTAGTGTCTTCAGAAGTAAGTGGGAAAGAGAATACCTTCAACCACATCGCTAGCACAAAGGACAGGCTCACTCAGTGGTAGTTGTGATAACTACTGCCAAGACCAGTGCTCCGTCCACTACAACACATGGGTACTTGGCTTTGAGCCTGCAGGAAGAGAAATATATCCATGCTAAGGGGGGGAAAACCAAACACCGCGTGCCCGCCCTGTGCTAAGCACTTTTCCAAACTCAGCCTACAACACAGAGGAGTCGCATACAGTGACAGACCTGCCATTCACACCAATGTCCCCTTCTAGCTGAGAGGTCATGATCATGGAAGGCAGTCCTTGAATATCTTTTGGGAGTCTTTTCTTTGGATATGTATAAACTTTCTCCAGTTCTTACTTTGGGGCCTTTCATGTAGAGAATAACAAAGAGCCCCTGGCACTTCTAAGTGTATATTATCTCCTGGCTGTTCTGGATGGTACTCGAGGGTGGGGGAGCGTGTCCAGTTCTCAGGTTTGTCATTGTGGGAGCTTCATAAAAGGCAGGAACTGAGAAATAAGGCATGATGATGATTCACCCCTTCCCTTACAGCTTCCCTCCTTGTCTCCTCACCTGCTGCCTTAGATGCTCACCAGACCTGGCCCCAGCTTCCTCAGCAACACAGTCCTCTTCTCTCACACGCACGCTTTTTAAAGTTTATTTATTTATTGAGGCACCTGGGTGGCTCAGTCGCTTAAGCAGCCGACCTCGGTTCATGTCACGATCTCATGGTTCAGGAGTTCGAGCCTCACATCCGGCCCTGTGCTGACAGCTCAGAGCCTAGAGCCTGCTTTGGATTCTGTGTCTCCCTTTCCCTTTGCCCCTCCCCTGCTTGCTCTCTCTGTGTCTCTCAAAAAAAAAAAATGAATATACGCTTAAAAAACTTTTTTTTAAGTTATTTATTTTAAGTAGGGGGAAAGGGAGAGAGAATCTCCAGCAGTCTCCGCGCTGATGGCAGGCCTCGATCCCATGAACCATGAGCTCCTAAACTGAGCTGAAATCAAGAGTCGGATGCTTAACTGCCTGAGCCACCCAGGAGTCCTTTCTTCTCTTTCTTGATGCCATTACATTTGAGATGCCACACACTGAAGACTCCTTGACTCAGTTCCTCCAGGGGAAAGTTCCCTTTTTTCTGTGCCCAGCACAGATGCTGCTCTCTTTGTCTAATATTTCGTGTGCCCAGCACATCTCATCAGACGGGAGGTTGATCATTCAATAGCATGAGTGAGATAAATTCTGGAATTAATTTAGCTGCCGATGTTTTGATGCATTTATCTTTGGATTTTTATACCAGCTACCATCCCGGTGCAAGGTGTACAGACAAGACAGGGGAGGTGCTCCTGAGGATAAATAAGCCTAAAGGAAATGAGCACAATAATCTTGTCTTATTGGATCTATTTATTTGGCTGTCAGAGGAATTCAGGAGCCAGAAAAGAACAGTTGAAGGGAGGTAGGGTTTGTTTGTCAAAGTAGACACTTGTGTTCTTTTAGAGCAGTTCTTGGGAATAATTCAAGAAGGTAGGAATGGATGGGAGGGAAAAGGATAATGCTGATTAACATACATGGAATTCCATGTAAACTCTTGTGACTTTAAGACTTGCAGAATTCAGCTAGAAGAATTATGAACTACAATTCCACACATGTTGCTTCCATTAACTAGAGGTTACAGAATTTCCAAAATCCCAAGGCCTATCCCATAGCGACTACTTGGAGTCACACAGTGAGCAGGAATAGCCATGGGACATAGTCTCCGTGAGGGGAGGGAATTCAGATTTCAAGGACTTAGTCCAAGTGCCCCCCTCCCCTCACTTCCTTCAACCAAGAAAGTTCCCGTTCTTTAAATAGCCTCCACAAAAGGGCAAGATTTGGACAAAGAGACACAAAAAGAGACTCGTGCCTATGGTCATGCATGGGGGAGACAGCCTCTCTTCCGAAGATGGCTCCTGCTGGGGACGAATGGGAACACAATGACCCTATCTCACTCCTGCCCACCAAGGTTCCAATTCTTCTCGAGTCTTCTGACCCCGTGCTAGGACATTTCCTAGTGTCTGTATCAGGACTCAAAGGCCACACCATACAAGTAGCACACTGGGAAAAGCTCCACTGCCTCCATCTCTTTTCAAACAGAGAACAACAAAGGGAATGGGTGAACATCTTGTTCTCGTGAAGACTACGCATCAGTATTCATTGACTCAACGCATTTTCATGAGCTAACTCTGTAAATAAAGCAGGATGCAAAATTGTACACCCTCTCTGATTACAAGCATGCAAAAAAGCATGGTTTCCATGCTGAAACTACAAGAGATTATACCCTGGTTATATGAGGGAGGTAGGATTATAGGTGATTGTCTGTTTTTTTGTACACAGTTTTGTAACGCTGCCGTATTGCTTTGATAGTTTTTCAAATTAAGAGATAAAGCAGGAAGATGGATCTGGCAGAGCTGTTCTCTTTACTTCTGACTTGCTGGCTAGGGAAGAGGGGCTGGAGACTGAACATAACCCCAGCAAAAGCGTATGTATCTATGAAGGCACAAGGGGGTGGGAGGGTTGGCGGTGGCTCCAGGCAAAACACCGATTCCTGACACGTGTGTATGAGGCAGACCAGGCAGACAACTCTGCAAAGCACTGCTGAGAGAGGTACACTGGGGACAATTGACCTTGAATCTCTAAAACCCAATCTGCAGGAGACTTGTGGCCCAGGGCTGGATTGCGGACACTCTGTACCAAGCTAGGAGCATATGCACTGAGCTTCCCTTCTACTACTTTAAATTGTTCCACACAGAGAATAATATAAGGAATGATATCACTCTTATTCTTCTACCGTCATCTCCTAAACTCCACCCTGGATACCCCCCAACAGTGGCTAGCGTAATTCAGGCACTGCAAAAAATGACTGACGGATTTATTTCTAATAAGGCATGTAAAGAAGTAAAAGAGAGGGGCACCTGGGTGGCCCAGTCGGTTAAGCATCCGACTTCAGCTCAGGTCGTGATCTAACGGTTCGTGGTTTGAGCCCCGCTGGGCTCTGTGCTGACAGCTAGTTCAGAGCCTGGAGCCTGCTTCAGATTCTGTGTCTCCCTCTCTCTCTGCCCCTCCCCCACTCATGTTCTGTCTCTCTCTGTCTCAAAAATAAATAAACTATAAAAAAAAATTTTTTTTAAAAAAAAGGAGAGAAGTTGGTTCCATGGCATTCAACTGGATTTTGTCCATTTTCACCAACCAACCTGGGGCTGAGCCAGAAGTCTACTGGTTCAGCAGGGACAAGGCCCTTATGAACCCCAGGCCACAAACGACGTTAATGGCACCCAAGCCCCAGTGCTCTTCCTCCTCTGCCTTTTTCTCTTCTAAAAGCTACAACACATAGCTTTGTTTTGCTTTGAATTGGATACTTTGCCTCCTTTACTGCCTGGCATAGAATTTTATTTAGTGGAACACAATCCAATTACTGGAAGGCTAGAGATAAATGTGTGTGACATGTACTATCGGTTGGCTAACTCAGCACTCAATTCAAATGCCTTCTTTCTTTGCCCTCTTCTAAATATTCTGCTCTAGGGGTGGCTGGGTGGCTCAGTCAGTTAAGTGTCCGACTTCAGCTCAGGTCATGATCTCGCAGTTCATGAGTTCGAGCCCTGTGTCAGTCTCTATGCTGACAGCTCAGAGCCTGGAGCCTGTTTCAGATTCTGTGTCTCCCTCTCTGTCTCTGCCCCTCCCCAGCTCGTGTTCTGTCTCTCTTGAGAAAATGAATAAACATTAAAAAAATCTTTTTTAAAATATTTTGTTCCAGCCTCCTTTGCAGCCAGTGACGGCTCTTTTCATGTCTGGCCCATGAGATATGAAGGAAAATGTACTGGAAACTTCTGGGAGAACCTGTGATTCCTTGAAAAGGGAGAGACAATGTCGGTACCACCCCATGCCCCCTTCTTTCCACCTTGAACATGATCATGATACCTGGGTAGTAACAGCCTCCTCATGACCACAAAGTAACAGCATAAGGATCAAAAGCAAAACTGGTGAGGACGGGGCAGTGAAAATGAGTCCTTGCCTGCATGGTCAGTGTCTAAACCAGTGCCAGACTCCAGCTTTCTCTGGACTCATCCTTGCATGAAAAATATCCTCAGATATTTGTTTAAGCTGCTATTAGTTCAGTTTTCAGCAAATTGAAGCCAAAGTCATTTTTAATTGAATCACTCTCTTGAATCAATCATTTGCAACCAGACTAGATCTGCACATAATAGGATTATGACATGACCTTGCTTAAATTCCTCCACAGCTCTCCATGGTCTTTGCAGAGCATATAAGGTCCCCAATACCCTTACCCAGGGCACCTGTCCAGGCATAGCTCCTTCAAGCCAGCCCTCTTACTCTATACTTTAATAACTTCTATAAAAACCACACTTTTTTTGGTCTCCGTGACTGCTTATGCTTATTCTGTCTGCTCTCATTGATCTTTCAAAATATAATTGCTTAAGCATCACCTACTTTAGGAAACTTTTCTCTACAGTCCCAGGCAGGGCTGAGCACCCCTCTTCTATTACGATAGCACGTGGTCATACTTCTGCCTTTGCTCTCATCATGTCAGAAAGCAAGCCTTTGTTTGCAAATCGGACTTCTTCCCTAAAGTGTGAACATCCCTGACAGCAAGGTCTGTAACTTTACTCTTCTTTGCAGCCCTAACCCTTAACACAGCCTCTGGCACATAGTAGCTGCTCTGTAGGTAACTGTTCAAGTACATTGTGTTTCAATGTGTATACACAGACACACACACACACACACACACACACACACACGTCACCAGGTAGATGAATCTTTGTGTCAAATTTTTGTTCATTCATTCACTTGCCCATTCATTCATTTATACAAAAGGGAACAGCTTCAGTAATCCGAAGTCCTGTGTCACGAAGACAGACAAGTAAAGAAAAACAGCCAAATGGACAGAAATGTGAGGTGTTGGAAACATGCTCAACTAGAAACCCATCTGTTTGAGGAAAGAGATGGCTCCCACAATACATTGACAATCACTGTCACACAGACACCACCCAGGAGCAGATGGGTTTAAGGACTTTTAAGGAGGATATAGGCTTATGATTTAAGGATAGAGAATTGAGTGAGGGATATGGAAAGGAGGTATTAACCACGCCTGTACAACCACTCAGCCTTTAAAAGTTCCACTCATCCAGTTAGCATTAGAATGCTATACAATCCCAGTGGGCAGGAAGAGTTCCCTCTGTTACATCCTTCATTTCCAATTTATTCTTCTGTCTATATCCTAAAGATTCAAATATGGCTTTGCCCATTTTAAGAAAAAAGAAAAAAAAACATTGATCGATTCTGTGCCCCTGTTGTTATTATCTTTGTTCCCTTCTCCTCTGGCCACTGAACTTGTAAAATGAGCAGTCTATACTATCATGACCATTGTCTCTCCTTTTACTTATTAATCTCCTGCAATAGGCTTACTGTCCCCACCACCCCACTGAAATGTCCTCTCCACCACCACTGATAGATCAATCACCAAATTTAATCATCACATTCAAATGTATCAAATTTATCCTGGTCTATAAACTCATCTTCTCTTTAACATCATACCCCTTTCCCTCTATACTTTCTTGACACTCTCCATCTGAGCACTAGTGACATGATGTAGCCTACTTCCTCAGTATGTCCTTCTTTGACTTTCCTTCTTCCCCTGTTCCCTAAACATGAGCATTCTTCATACAGATAAATAGAGGTCTTTGTCAGAGGAGTGTCCAACCCACCAACATGAAGTCTAGAAAAAAACTGGGGAAGGGGGATATCACAGAGATAACTGGTTTGGAACTTTTTCGGAGAAGGTTCTGAAATCCATCTATAGCACCCAGACTAGTGATTGTAAACCTTGTGTCTATAAGATAAAGCCCCCAGCTCCTGAACTTGATTGATATCAATAAGGCTCAACTCTTAACTTTTCAACCTCATCTCTCATTCTTCCAATACCTCCATGTAGTAGGCATTCAGTAAATATCTGTTGGCCGAACAGATGGGTACACAAACACCTCATTCTGGATAACTTGACGCACCTCCACCAATCCTCACTCTTCAGCATGTCACATGACCTGTATTGCTCATTTTTAGGGTTTATTGACATCATCTCCCTTGTGTGAAATGCTTTTCCTCTTGATTTCCATCTATGTAAATCCTGTCCACTGTTCACGACCCAGTAAATCTCACCTTTCTCAAAATCTCTTCCTTATTAATATATCATTTATCATTTATCACATGTTGAACATTTGGTATATTGTTAATTATTTTTAAAATGACTTCTTGGGGTACCTGGGTGGCTGAGTTGGTTATGTGTCGACTTCTGCTCAGGTCATGATCTCACAGTTCATGAGTTCGAGCCCCGCATTGGGTTCTGTGCTTACAGCTTGGAGCCTGGAGCCTGCTTCGGATTCTATATCTCCCTCTCTCTCTCTGCCCTCCCCCACTCATGCTCTCTCTCTCAAAAATAAACAAACATTAAAAAACAATTTTTTAAATGACTTCTTGCCCTACACCATCCAAAGCCATGAGGAGATGGGAGGTATCTTATGCCTCTTTGCACCCCCACCTCCATAAACCTAGTAAAGGACCTTACATACAGGGACACCTGGTAAATAGTTTCTGACAGCTTTGTTTCATGTAACTTAGCTGTACTCGAATATCAGGCTTGAAATCAGAAGTAGATTTGAATCCCAGCTCTTACCACTAGTAAGATAACCTTGAGCAGTTATTGTCTAAGTCCTGGTTTCCTTATCTGTAAAATGGAGAAATTAGTAGTACTGACTCATGGTGGTATTGTGAGCTAAGCAAGATCATGAATGTACTGTGGTTAGCAGAGTATTTGGCATGTGATAAAAGTTTCAATAAAAGATTGTTGCTGCTGCTGTTGCTGGAGATGAGGATTCTTCAGATATAGATTTAGACCTGGATCAATGCCAAGGTGAAATGAAGATCTTCTACTGAAACCCTGTGATTACTTTGAAGGAAGCTCACTCTTGGAAGGGTACTTTCTTGTTCTAAAGGACATTGGGGAAGACAGATGCCATCATGCCTCATGTAAGCTATGGCAACCCAGCAACACAGCCTTGAATTATATTTTAGTATAGCTCATTTTGGGGACTGCTTCTTCCACAGCTGTCATCTCACTATCCAAGCACTGAGCACAGTAGTGAGAGCCCATTACCTCTACACTGGGGTGATATGGAAATAAGAGCAGAGGGTCACTGTCTGTTGCTTCGCAATTATTTAAACAAATGGTAGACAAGTGCACCAGGAGGCTCTTACCAAAATAAAATGTGAGGGTTGTAATGCTTGTAGGGTCAGGGATCTGAAGGATGGCAAGACTGTTTTAACTTGCTCTTCTTGCATTAGACGTGAGCTAAGCTGCTCTCCAGCTCTTATTCCAAAGATAGTAAATCTGTGGTAAGAAATCTCTGGCCCTTAATGATACCCATGTTTGAGAGATGGCTCCTTGAAACTCTGGACTGTGGTTTCAGTTAAAAGTTCAGCAGAGACAGTGGTCTATTATGAGAGGGGGAGGTGGCTGTAAGTAGTAGAGTGGTTACCTCGCATTACCATTTTCTGTCTCTGAGACTCAACAACAAAATGGCGTACCTCAGAAGACATGATTCAGTTCGACTGGGGCAGGGGAGAACTGGACAGACAACACACAGAATTACTGAATCATGATTTCAGAATGGACAGAAACAAGAACACAGATAACACAGGGACAATCCAGATGACAACATGGTTTAACATTTTGGAAGCAGTTAATAGCATTTGAACAGGCCAGGAAATAGAGATCACTGATATACTGAAACACCTACACATCTCACATTTTTCTCCATGGCTAGCACGTCTGAATGCATACTCAGTAAAGCTATTAACATGGATGACTACATGGCTGTTAACTGATATTTCGTCCAGATGGGATTCTCCCTGGGGAAAGGAAAATCAGACCGCAAAATAATCAGCAAACAAGAAATAAGTCTCCACAATGACCGTGAGTTGTGTACAGCCAAACCCTCAGGAACATCAAGCTCTGGCAAAGAGAACCTGTATGATTTCTTTGAGGACTCTACAATATAACTTATTAACTCATGTTCCAGGGAGGCAGAGATGGGAAACCATGGAACTTTCTCTTATGAGCAGTTTAATTAATTGGCTCCCTGTCATTGGTCGAATGATCTTCTCCCATCTAGGAAGGTAAGAGATTTACCTTGGAGAGTCCCTTCTTTCTAAGCATGGTATTTACCCTTTTCCACAGACCCTGTCACTCCTGTGGAGCTCCAGAGTCAGGAGCTCTCGCTTAGTACCGGCTGCTGTAGCCCGATGCATCTATTCTACCAAACTGACCAGCAAACTCAGGGCAGTGACTGGGGAGCCCTTCTCCTTCTTCCGGGAGAGCAAACACTAGCTCAAGGTTCCCCGATCGGGCAGGTCACCCACAGTCTGCCATACCTCAGCAGCCCAGAAGCCAAGAGCCCAATGACTGGCAACCAGGGAAGTCTGTGCCTATGTTATGGAACATTCATCTGCATCCTCCAACCTTCACCTATAAGATCAGGTAAACAGTCCCATCACTCTCTGTGGTTCCAGACTCTCAGCCATTTAAGAGACCGATACTGTTTTAGAAAGAGTTAGCTCCCAATTATCAATACACATCTTGGCCTGTGAATGGGGGATGACCTAAACCATCAGAAGATCTATTTTTATTGGGTAGTCACACGCACTGGTAGAACAAAGTTTACCCATCCAAATTACTTTCCCTTATACATACACCCACCACTCACCAAGGAAAGGGGGCGATAGATGCAAACCTCACAAGGTAACCTGCACGTAGGGCAAACCAAGGACCAGAAAACTTTACATGTTGCTCCCACAAGCGATCGTCTACATGGGACACCATTCTACTCACCTCAAAATATCCTCCTCCAGCAACTGGAGATTAAATTGCTATCACTAAGGGGCGCCTGGGTGGCTTAGTCGGTTAAGCATCCGACTTTCGCTTGGGTCATGATCTCGCGGTTCGTGGGTTCGAGCCCCGCGTCGGGCTCTGTGCTGACTGCCAGCCCAAAGCCTGGAGCCTGTTTCAGTCTGCGACTCCCTCTCTCTCTGACCCTCCCCTGCTCACGCTGTCTCTCTCTCTCTCTCTCTCTTAGAAATAAATAAAACATAAAAAAAAAAAGCTTTAAATTGCTATCACTAAATTCTGTGTCAAGAAATGGGGGTGACAGTCCCCAATCTGCCACCAACTAAACTTATGGATTTGGATGACTGACTTTTCTCTGGGCTTCCTTTTATTCATCTGCAAAAGGTTAAACGAGAGGGTTCTAGGCCCCTAAATAGCCAGGAATATATAAACATGGAGCTACAGGAGGCAACAGACATCCAAATTGTTAATAATATTTCTTATCCAGAGTTCACCATAAAGCTAAGTAATGGGGGAATTATCAGAAGGACACATGGACAGATGATTACCTGGGTAATCGTGTTTGATGTCTACATTAAAGTCCTGCATTTAATCTGCTACTGTAGCAGGCTTGGAAGAAACCAGACTGGCTGTAAGGAAGGATAGACTGACCTAGAAAGGATGCTTTCAAATGTGGCTTCAGCACTCTGTAATTGAGGTGAACAAATATATAGGCAGATAAAACACAGCAGAGACATTTTTCCCCTGACTTTTAAAACTTCTATGAATGACACCAATTGTTCACAGATAAGCTAGACACTGTGTTCTCTTGGTGTCTGTGTGCAGAAGACAGGCATGCAGTTGCACCAAACTGCAGATGTTGTAATGATCCAGCCAACAACACTTAAGGTGGAGTCTGGGGGAGGGGGGAGACAGAGCATCAGGATAGGCACACCATGGAGTGTGTGTGAGAGAGGCACACACTCTAACAGAACAAGTCAGAGAGGGCCAGACAGGCGGAGCTCACCACCTGCTAGTGAGACAGTGACAAAAAGATCCTTTGTCTCCCACAGCAGGCCCAGCATATGCTTCTGGTGACATCGCTGATAGGAAGCATGTGGCCTGGTGGTGAATCAGCCCCTCAGATATGCCAGGTGGATGAAAATGGAGACCATTATGTTACCTGGCTGGAGTGGTATGCAGGGAATGGCCCAGAAAATTCACTTCGTGGACCTAAAAGTCCATGAACTGAGAAACAGAACCTGTTCCGTTTATTTGAAGCCACTAAAATAAAACAAAATAACAAAGCCTATTAAAAAATAACCTGTGGCTTGAACTTTCAAAAGTCCCAGGTGGAAAAAGCTTGCAGTCACCTGTTTTAGATATTCTTCAAAACACCTGTTAACCGGATTCTGCACCTGATGGACAGCAGACATGAGGAATCGTCTAGCACAGCTTCCTGTTCCCAGGGAGGCCACACCGCACTTACCCCAGATGGATGGGGACCACCTAATGTTAAATTTCACAGCCCTTGTTGGTCAAGCACCCAACAATAAACAACTCCACCTTTTGATAATACAAATAAGACAACGCCAATTGAAGGTAGGTGGTCATTGACAACCATCCTGCCGAAACAACCATTTATCCAGATGACAACCCTAGAATCGAAGTACCTCTCAGATCTTCACAATCTCCCACCTCCCATCCTTTGATATTTCTCATTCTGTTCCTCCCTGAAGTCACTTCTCTGTCTTCAATCTCCTGGCTCTACTCTCCTCTGGGTCCCTTTCCTCAACAATAGCCTCAACAGCACTCTCAGCGTCTCCGTGGTTTTGCCAAACCTGTGTGACACGCCTCCTCCCCAGGAGGCATCCAGCCAGCTGATCATTCTGCCTGGCTCCTAAAAGGGGGGATGTAGACAATGGCACCATCACAGAAGAGGTTTTCCAACCCCAACAGGTGTCGGCTCTGTATGGAAATCTTGCTGCTTGCCCACAGCCAATAGTTTTGACTCTTGGAAAGTTTTTCCATTCTTCTTTAACTTCCTACATCACTTTCTACTCTACCAGAAGATGAGTTCACCTTTTCTCCACAGAAGAAGGAGAAGTTACCTCTTGAATCTACCTCCAATGTTTCTTCATAACTACTTCTGAAAGTGGCATTCACCTTTTGCTACTTTCCAACTTTCTCCAAAGAAAGGGGCATTCCTTCTCTCCCCTTGTAGTGTTTTAATGAGAATGAAATAAATCCATAAACATAAGATACAGAGCATAATGCTTGGCAGCCCAGAAATCCTGGTACCCTTCCCTTCCTCCCTCTACAAATTTAACCTCATCCTTTTTTTTTCTAGATTCTGTTACCTTCTGAGTTCTTAAGAACTCTACTCCCTTAGCTGTCTCTTCTCTTTCCTGTATCTTCAATCTCTCCCTTCCTATCTAGTAGTTT
This sequence comes from Crocuta crocuta, assembly GCF_008692635.1. NCBI lineage: Eukaryota > Metazoa > Chordata > Mammalia > Carnivora > Hyaenidae > Crocuta > Crocuta crocuta. The sequence continues at coordinate 324,890 of NW_027529682.1, forward strand.
CCCTTCTATTGAAAAGCATATTCAAGTGATTCCCCTCTTTTCAAAAATATTCTTTTCATTTTTCATTCTAGGCTATCCCCTGTCAAATATTAAAAGCAGGGCTCTAGAACTCTCTGTTGCCTTCAATTCGTAAGCTCTAGGCATGTTACTATCTTGGTCCTGGTCTCATTTTCCTTCACAATTTCACTGAAACTGTTTTTGCTAATGTTACAAATGACCCCTTACAGGGGCGCCTGGGTGGCTCAGTCGGTTGAGCGTCTGACTTCAGCTCAGGTCATGATCTCACAGTTTGTGGGTTCGAGCCCCACATCAGGCTCTGTGCTGACAGCTTGGAGCCTGGAGCCTGCTTTGGATTCTGTGTCTCCTTCTCTCTCTGCCCCTCCCCCACTCATGCACTGTCACTCTGTCTCTCAAAAATAAATAAATGTAAAAAAAAATTTTTTTAAACCAAAAAACAAATGACCCCTTACATCTCTACTCCAAGAGCATCTCTTCAATCCTCAATCTGCTCGGAATCTGCTCTCTTTACCTTCTCTTCCAACTCTGCTTCTCTTCTGGTGTTCACCTCTCAGTTTTATGGCTAATGACCCAGGTCAGGAACCATCGAGCTAGCACATTAATGCACTCGACGGCTCTTCCTCTTCCCTTCCTCACTGCTCTAGCCTCACCACCTCACCTTCTCGAAGGTTTTGTCCTTCTCCCTCTGGAACATGCCCTCACCCATTAAAACCCAGCTCAAATATAACTTCTGAACAAGCCATCTCAGATTCACCTGGACTGGTTCTGCTCCCTGCTCTGGATTTTGTGTTCCCACGCCACCTGAGTCTTACCTCCGTAGAGCCATTAACACATTATTTTGGCCTCTCCTTCATCTTCCTTAGTAGAAACCATGAGCTCTTTGAAGAAAGAATCATCTTATTCAACTCTGCATCCTCAATACTCATCTGGTTTCTTTTTTAACAAATGTTTGTTGCAAGAATATAGAGAGGATGTGGTAAGAAAAAATGACAGAAATAAACAAGAACAGAACAAAATTGGGGTAGGAACATGTTATATCCTGTCCACAGCTGGTAGAGATAAGTTACCCCAGTAGAAAAGAATAAGAGATAAGGAGACTTCACCAGTGCTCTGAAGAGGCTAGATTCCAATCCATCAACTCATTTCTTTCCACTACCCACACAGGAATAAACTCCATAAAAAGTGCAAATGTCTGGATTCTTCGCTCTCCTATTTCAGTCCTGTTTGTACTGCTTTTTATCCTCTCCCAAAATCAGTTCTCAAAACGTGATCACAGAACCACCATTATAAATGCAGTGTATACAAGACAGCCCAAGGCTCGATCCGTAAATTAAATTGGCTGTTGCTAAGAGAGATCAGGCTTCAGACAGAAGAGTCAAAACCTAGCACTAGCATCTAACTCTGGTTCCTGAGGTATCCAGGTGTTAATGATTGTATTTTAGGAGCAAGAAAAGAACAGATGAAATTAATCCTTAAACTCGGTTTTATAAATCCGCTCATCTCATCTACAGTTGGGCAAACACTATTAAGAACACAGATCTATCTGGTGTCCCTGCTAACTTGTTCCTGCTTCTTGGCAAGCCAGAAGGTATCATTCAGTGGGGTCGGTCTGACTGCTAAATATAGCCATCAACACAGCCTTATTTACCTGGGTTTCTGCTTTTTCAGACAAACAGCAGAAAGCTCATGCATGCAAAACACCAGCCAGAACCAGAAATTCACAATCTCTATTGATTGTTGCCAACTGAGTTCAAATGAAGGGAATGGCCTCAGCCAAGATGAAGAAAGACCTCAAAAGCCCGATTTACAGAGATGTGAATCCTAAGGGACTTGCCTCTGCTCTCTTCTGAAAGTGGCAATTTCTCTTAAATTCTGCTATACTTTCTTTACCTTACGGAAACTTAATTAGCCATCGAGTCAGCTGGAACAAACTATGGGGAGGACTCTCCCTTCGGGATAATCTACAAGAAAAGGAGGGCTATCACAGTTGGAAGGAGTAAGTAGAATGCCAACTTTCATTCACCATTTTCTCAGGACTTAAATGTCAAGAAAACTTGGCAGTGATTAACATACCAAAACGTAAAAGGCAGGCAGGAGTTGCCAGGAAAAGTAATAAGAGTCTACCTCTTTGTTCTAAATTCCTTTAATTAGGTTTGCATAGGTATGTATATCTTAAGGAGTCCTTTTGTGCCTCAACTACTAGGAGATGCTTGTGCACCCCTACCCGCAGAGATAAAGAACATCCAACCCAATCATGGAAGAGGCTAGGAACAAAAGACACTGGAAATTTAGGGTGGAATTCACAAGACAAAGGATGGTATCAAAGTATTTGAGAATACTTGTGAAGAATAGATCACAGTATTTAAAAATAGAATGTTGGTGGAAGTCCCGGCTCTACCACTTCCTGCCTATGTGAGCTTGAACATTGTGTCTCTACGTCCCGGTTTCTGCAACTATAAAATGTGGATAACAATAATTTATTTTGCATAACAAAAGAGCTCCATGATCAGTAACATAGAATACCAATGGCGTCTCAGCAGTAATAAAATAATAATAATGAAGGGTTCAAGAATTTGTTAACTGTCCATACCCCTATGAGATGCCTACCTATGTCATCCTCACCAGGAAAGGGGACTCTTCTGGATGAAGACTTTGTGTAAGCTCTCTACTTCCAAACAAGTGGAGCAGCTCATTCTAGGGATTCATTTAAATAAAGACTTGAGTATGATGAGGGGCAGAGTCCAAGTACAGAAGTCTGGGGGAAATACATGACCAAGCAGTGATGGGGACATTCATGTCTGGCTCCAATGGCTGTAGGGCTGACAACACTGCATTCATGAACGATCGGGCTGAGAGACCTGAGAGACAGACTGAGGCTCTACACCTGTGACGCCATACTTTGACCCTGACAGTACTAAAGAAGGTCCTGATTTGGGTTTATCTCTTTTCCTTTTCTTGCAAGATGCATAGGAAGTTTCCTTGCTGACAACGCCATGCCACACAAACTGTCTGAACCAGACGGCCAGGAAGAAAGAATGCAGAGAGAAAACACACCCGGACGCTCGACTGGAGGGAAGGGAAGGAAACTGGCTTCAGCTTCTCTTAATGGACCCTCAATCCTTCATTTTCTCAGGTCTTTGAAAGCACGACCGTATGGCTCATGTCAATGCTTTCAATTGCTCTCTGAGTCAGAGACGGAGACACTTTTTTATAGCCACTGGAGGGAATATTCTCTGACTAGTAAGCCTATTTAGTTCTGGAGGGAAAGATTGCCTCTACAAGGCTAGCCAGCAGAAAGAAGGACTCCTTCTGAGTCACATTGCTCTTTTTGAAGTCAGAACGGATTCAACAGCAGGCTTGCTACCCAGTCTCTATTGCTGGATTTGTCAACACAGCATTTTTAAAATTCATAGGTGCAGAATCATATAAATTTTCAATGTCTATGGCAAAAGAGCCATAAATACCCTACTAAACACAAAATATGTACATGGGAGTGACAAGCCTTTTGAAGAGCCTTCGATTTTTATATCTACCCAACCAACCTTGTCTTATTAATTGGTCCCCCTAATTGTTGCACATTGTTGTTGTGCATTGTCTGTCCCTGAAAGGATGGCCGTGTGCAGGGGGCGTGCATTTAATTGCTAGTAAATCTCCCAGGACTTAAGGAGCTAACTCTTTATCTAAACCAACAAAACATTTTCTGCTCTGTGCTCAAACCAAGTACAATATATACAAGGTCCTTACTCTTGCTGCCTAAGCACTGTAACAGCAGCACAGGACACACGAGCTTCCTGGCCAGGCCAACAAATGAGGCAGGGGCCCAAATTCTAAGCAGGGTTTCCACTTGGGGCAAGCTCAGCCAAAGTGAACACTTTCTTTTGTATGTAGCGAGATCTCCAAGGGAGAACGGACGAAGAAGTCTCACAAAGGCTGGAATCAAACCCAGTGCCAAAAAAAAAAAAAAAAGTATGGGGGGGGGCAGTTGGCAGGCAATGCTAAGCTCCTCTAGAATCCAGTTCACTGGAATGCTTCCTGCTAACAAGCCCAACCAAGCCAGAGAACAAGGTTCCTTTCTGGCTTCTGCCCACCCTCCTCAAGGCGTCTCTTCACAGGCTGTTATCAGAGACCCGGCTTCTCTGGAGGATGCCTTCCTATCTGATTAAATGGAATATTATGTTAAATATTCAGCCACCCCAGCACTGGCTGTGTGGGTGTGCTGGATAAAATCTTCATGAACACGCCATCACAGGGTCATTTGTTTAATTTCAATTCTGCAAAATGTAAAAATAGAAAGAGCTGCCGTTGGAGGGCTGAGGTTTGACAGCATCAGTGAGAAGGCTCCAGGAGCACAAAACCCATGCTGCTGGCTGGATTGCGCGGGCTTCCTCCCTCTGCCAGAGGAAAAAGGGAAGAGAATGAACCTGCAAGCACCGTACTGCTTTCCCTTATTCACTCATCTCCGCTCTTCCCCGCTTTTGCCTTTTCCCCGCACTTCACACTTCATCTCCGCATTTTCCTTCCACTCCACGTGCTCTCTCTCTCCGCTGCCCCGTCCTCCCCTCCCACATCATTTCTAGGTGCCAGTTTTCTTTTCCTCCTTCCCAGGGACTCCGTATGCTCCAACAGCCTCACCTGGGCCGCCTTCTGGAGCAGCTGGATTCCAGGCTACCCAGGTCTCACACACTTTTCTGGGAACTGCTCTTCTGTCCAATTCCCATTTCTACTTCCTACCCCTTCCCCACGTTCCAGACACCAAAAATCTTTAGGAAGATGGGGTTTGGGATTTTAGAGATCAGTTAGATTAAGTGGTGGAGGAGCTGTAGGGATGGCCTTTTTGTACCCCCCATTCATCTAGAGGAATAGGTTTATTACTCACTCAGCTCTGCAACTTACGGTGGGGGGCAGGGTGGGCTGGCAGGTGTACCTTACTGCTCTTGCATTTTGGACAAATCGATTTTTAACTTTATGAAGTTGTTTTGTTTCGTTTTTTTTTAAACAAACACTCAAGTTGCGCTCTCCGTTTCTGACCTTTGAGGCCCACAGCCACCCATGCATTGGCCTGTCTACCATTCAGGCCCAGAAAGGGAACATTTCTCTCTCACCAAGGGTTCCAGAGCTGTGCCCAAAGCCCATGTGGATGCTGAGGGAGGAGAGATGCATCCTGCTTCACGCCTCCTGGAGTCTCAGAAAGGTCCCACTACTGGACCTAGTTTCACACCAAAGCATTCCGATTGTTTCTGTTAATATGGTCGTTAATATGGCTGATGGAGCTATCAGTTCAGCGTGCTCCCTATGGCGAGGATGGGGTCCATGAACTACAGGAGCTATCTTTTCTCTGATCACCAGTAACTTTTTCTGAAGACAGAACTTCATGGCCAGTTTACGGAAAGCCTTGCAGAAAAGGTGGTTAGCAGACCACTAGCTCACAGGTTCACCAACATCAACCCACCCTAGAAAAGAACTTTTCCTGTTATTGTTCCTAGCTTGCAGCTCTATACGTGAGTCCTCTACCAAGTGCTCCCTCCCCTGTCCAAGGAACTCAATTTACACACACACACACACACACACACACACACACACACACACAGAAAATAAGCCTTCGAGAAATTAAAGTGACCCTTTTAACAGCATTTGCCTACTCAGGATCCCATTTCCTAAAACACACACACACACACACACACACACACACACCGCCTACTAGAACACTGCCTCCACTCTCTGTCTCTTTATCAGCAATGTTAATTTGTTATGCAGATATACAATACATACCCACCAGGTACAAAGCACAATGGATACTGGGGCATCTCTTAGAAGCCAGAGCCTCATATATACCAAAGTAAAGGGTGTATGGAGCCCTGGCATCTAAAAGGTACATGCAGTGGGCGCCTGGGAGGCTCAGTCAGTTGAGCATCTAATTCTCGATTTTGGCTCAGGTCATGATCTCACAGTTCATGAGTTCAAGCCCCATATCAGGCTCTGTGCTGACAGTGCAGAGCCTGCTTGGGACTCTCTCTCTCTCTTTCTCAAAAACAAAATAAATAAACTTTTAAAAAAAGATACATACAGTGTTTCTGCTTCGTGCACATTAGGATTTGGGGTCAGATCGAGGAAACGATGATTTTAGCACAATCTGAAGAATAATCATTTTCTGCCTCAGGAGAAGACTCAATGTACCAATTCACAGATGCAGAAGGAGGAAAGGAGAGGGAGAAAGAAAAGATCCTGATCAAACCGAAAGAACAATGAAAATCAAACCAGTATACACTGCAGTAGGCACCCCTAAAGACAGCAACCCCCAGCAAAGTGAGTGGGATAGGGGATATTTCAGAGCAGAATGGTAAACAGTGGCCCAAAGAGCCACAAACAGCAGAAAACTGCATGGCGCCCTCATAAAAGCAGCAGACAGCGGGAGGAGAGCAGGGCCACACCTCTGGAGTGCAGCGGTAGCCCTAGGGTATCTCAGTCACAAGTGTACAAGCTACAGATGTGTCCAACGGGGAAGCCATGATGGAACCAACAGTGAGCGAAGGTGCAAAGACAGCAAAGGACCGCTAAGGTCCAAAAGCAAAGGCTGGAAGGTGGTGGCAGGGACCACCTTTCCAATGGAATTGCCTTATAAAGATGCGGTCTCATTCAAACCCTGTGATCCTTGAATACAGCTAGACAAGAAACCAAGTAAGGCACTCATATTTGGTGACAGTATCAAACGGGGGTGCTGTAGTGATACCCCAGTTTGGCGACATATCGATCAGTTGCTCGTCAACAGTTTCTTTCCAACACCAATGCCAAAGCCCAGCCCCAAATCTCCAAAACCAAGCAGCCTTTGAGTGTGGGCTGGGGAAACCAGAACTTCCACATGCCCTTTGGAGACCTGGTCGACTAAATGCTGCTGATGACGCCTAGCAGAGCTCTTGACCCAAGTTGCAAGTTGAGGACAAGATCTTCTGAGCAAGTTACAAAGTACATGAGCCGGGGGAGGGGGGAGGGAGGTTCAGCAAACACTGGTGACATCACCAGCAGCCTTACTAGACACCATCAAAGGCAGCCAGTTCGTTCTGCATGTGGTAGGGAAGGCGACATGGACAGGGACACCGGGTGCAAGCAAGAGACCCTATCTTAAAGTAAGGAACAAAGGCAGAGGCACCGCTGAACAGAGGGAGGAAACGCTAACCTCCCCCAGAGCATCAGACCGAATTGCTCATCCAGGAGATGTATGTTTATACTATGCCCTCTCACCTTCTAAATTCTGTTTAACGACAAAGGTCACGTCACACCAGAAAGGGGGAGGCCTCTCTTTGATGTGTGCCTGTTCTACCGTGAGCCTCAAGATCACACTAGGGGCAACATGGGGCTTTGGGATGGGAGACAGAACAGCAGCATTTCCAACTTGTTTCCAGTATTGGCTTCCTGAGCTCAAAGCTCAGCCGCAGCAGAAATACACCCCTCTTAAAAAGCGCCCCCACCCCACCCCAGGCAGAGAGCTCCTCCTCCATAAAACACTTGTGTCGTATCTTCCAAGAGGTGATGTGCCCACAGAAGTACTGGCAGAGGAGACAGCTCAGCCCCCTGCACAAATTTCTTTATCCTCTCCCAGAGTGGTGGGAGTTTTACATCTGTTACTGTCATGAAAACATTTTATTATTTTTTTTACAAGTCTCTCTCTCTCTCTCTCTCTTTTTTTAACTCGCTTGGATAAAGCCAGGGATCTTCCAAGTGTACGTAATGTGCACAGTCCTTCCCCCCTCTTCCAACAACTGCTCCAGGCCCAGCAAAACTCACAGCCTCGGAGCGCTATCAAGTCCTTGTTCGTTCGTGGCCTTGAAGCCACCCAGCCTGCTGAGGAAGGGAGTTTCTCCAGGCAGGAGGCTGGCTGATAGATGGGTGCAGACAAGTTGTCTGGGCTCTAACAACTTCACTCAAATGGCCACATCTCTGCATCTAATCCAAAGAAGTAAATCACACTCTTCTGGAATGGGACTCCACACATCCCTAGGTCCACACATGGAATTCCTCCAATTACTACTAGACCTCCCATCTCCAGCCTAGGAGGAAATTAGGAGAAGCAGAAGCTCTCCTTAGCCTTATGAGGCATCTTGAGATAAACCCCATGATGCCCGCTCTGTCTTTCTCCCAAACCTTGAGCTTCTGCGACATAAGGGAACCCGGCATAAAATTGATGGGGGTGGCCAGGTGGGGTGAGAGAAGCATCACCCCAGAACAAGGAAAGCCGGTGTCCCCGGGACAAACTTTGTAGACTCAGTCTCCCTACCCACAGCCCTGCCCTCACCACTTGCCTGAGCACATCTCCAGAACTGAAAGGAGGAAGAAGCCGGCTTTGCCAGCTCTTGGACATTCATGAGGGAGGTAGGTTACCCCAGGGGTTTCCTGGGGACAGCAACTCTCCGATGTGGACAGCACAGCCAGGCCACAGTCCATGTTAATAGCTTTACCGTGCCCTCTGGTAACTTCGAGATTCAGAGAACAAACAGCACCCGTCACCCCCGCCCCTGTGTTTCCACAGCCTCCAGTCCCCCCGCCCCCCTCCGGGGGCTTCCCCATCCTCTCCAGGGCATCCAGATGCGGTCCTCCCGGGGCTGAGGAAGGTCCAAAAGTTCTTACCTGGGTTTTCTGGGAGAGGCGCTCATGGGGCCCGCCGGTCGGGGCGCCCCGGCTGCCGGCTGCTGCTCACCGCATCTCCCGGGGAGCCCTGCTTTGCAAAAAGGAGAGCCAGTCCCATCTGGAGCAGGGAGGAGGCGTGGAGCCGAGCCCGGGTGGGGGCCGCACGCAGCCCAGAG